>NC_069505.1:214725795-214758295 GCF_027579735.1 Bombina bombina
ATTGAAGGGCGAAAGGCATATGCTGTTTCACAGTGGTCACTTTGTAGTGCACACTGCACTGTGTAGTCTGTGTGAGTCTCAATCACGCGGTGGAGCCAGGAAGAATACCGCAATCCCTCTCAGTCCAGGCCAGGCTGCGCAAGTGAGCTCCGCCTCCACTGTCACCACGTCATGCGCACCTACATACAATCCCATAGGATAGCAATAGCCGGGCCAGCCATTTAAGTCATTAGTAATTGGTTGATTTAGCCACCCGGCCCTGAGTTCAGTAGAGTGGCCCTAGGGACTCAAAATTCTGCTGCCCCTTAAAAATCTGCTGCCCTAGGCACCGGCCTTGTTGGCCTATGCCTTAATACACCCCTGAGGCAAAGATAAATCATTTCAGATCTTTTTCCACCTTTAATGTGACCTATAAACTGTACAACTCAATTGCAAAACAAACTGAAATCTTTTATGTGGAGGGAAGTAGAAATTAAAACTAAAATATTATGGTTGCATAAGTGTGCACACCCTTAAACTAATACTTTGTTGAAGCACCCTTTGATTTTATTACAGCACTCAGTCTTTTTGGGTATGAGTTTTTCAGCATGGAACATCTTGACTTGGCAAGATGTGCCCACTCTTCTTTGCAAAAACACTCTATATCTGTCAGATTGTGAGGGCATCTTCTGTGCTCAGCCCTCTTTAGATCACCCCACATATTTTCGATTGGATTCAGGTCTGGGCTCTGGCTGGGCCATTCCAAAACTTTAATCCTCTTCTGGTGAAGCCATTCCTTTGTAGAGTTGGATGTATGCTTTGGGTCATTGTCATGCTGAAAGATGAAGTTCCTCTTCATGTTCAGCTGCCACCAAAATGCTTCACTGTGGGTATGGTGTTCTTTTGGTTATATGCAGTGTTGTTTTTGCGCTGAACATATCTTTAGGAATTATGGCCAAAAAGTTTAATCTTGGTTTCATCAAACCAGAACACCTTTTGCGACATGCTTTTGGGAGACTTCAGATGTGTTTTTGCAAAATTTAGCTGGGCTTGGATGTTTTTTTTCGTAAGCAAAGGCTTCCGTCTTGCCACTCTACCCCATAGCCCAGACATATGAAGAATACGGGCGATTGTTGTCTCATGTACCACACAGCCAGTACTTGCCAGATATTCGTGCAGCTCCTTTAATGTTGCTGTAGGCCTCTTGGCAGCCTCCCAGACCAGTTTTCTTCTCGTCTTTCCATCAATTTTGGAGGGACGTCCAGTTCTTGGTAATGTCACTGTTGCTTCATATTTTCTTCACTGTGTTCCATGGTATATCTAATGCCTTGGAAATTCTTTTGTACCGTTCTCCTGACTGATACCTTTTAACAATGAGATCCCTCTGATGCTTTGGAAGCTCTCTGCGAACCATGGCTTTTGCTGTAGGTTGCGAGTAAGAAAATTTAAGGAAAGACCAACTAGAACAGCTGAACTTTATTTGGGGTTAATCAGAGGCACTTTAAATGATGACAGGTGTGTACTGATTCCTATTTAACATGATTTTGAATGTGATTGCTCAATTCTAAACACAGCTACATCCCCAGTTATAAAAGGGTGTTCACACTTATGCAACCACATTATTTTAGTTTTTTATTTTTACTTCCCTCCACCTAGAAGTTTTAGTTTGTTTTTCAATTGAGTTGTACAGTTTATAGGTCACATTAAAGGTGGAAAAAGTTCTGAAATGATTTATCTTTGTCTCATTTTTTTACATCACAGAAACCTGACATTTTAACAGGGGTGTGTAGACTTTTTATATCCACTGTATATATATATATATATATATATATATATATACTGTATATATATATATATATATATATATATATATATATATATATATATATATATATTATAAATTGTGATATGTACCAGATTCAACATCTATAAGTATATATTAGTTATTTTAAGAGCAGACTTGATATTTTCTCCCTAACCTTATAGCTGGTTATTTACCATTGCATATAGATATTTAGGATGATTTTATGTTAGAATGAAGTCCAGACTTACTTTATTGAAAGGCCCCTTGCTAAGGAGAAAAATACTCTGTATTGGTGGAGCGAACAAAGATAAATATCCCACCTCGGTGACATTGACAAAACCCTACTTATGCATCTCAGGCCCCTCAACACCACCTGAGCGCCTCTTCTCTGCTGCAGGCAACGGCTTGCAAAAAGAGAGCCAGCCTCAGCCAGGGGCATGTGGATATGTTGAGATTTTTGCATTTCGATGTAAAGTTTCTGAAAGAGTGAACAACAGAATGTTATTAGCAGTGATACTTCTACCTCTTTTGTGGTTTGGTTTTGCTTAATTAAAAAAATGTGTTCTGCTGCTTAAAAAATGGACATACAGATGTGTTAATGTAAAGTTTTAGTCTGAAGTTTTACATTAGTAAAACTCAGAATGTGGATTTAATTTTAAATATAGGAAAAAATTATTGAATTTTTTTTTATCCGATTAATCGATTATGAAAATAATCATTAGTTGCATACCTAAGTGTGTTTAATCTCTTTGCGGGAGTTAGAGCAAGTCATTTTTAGACTATTATGGTCCTTTAAGTACCAGCCAACCAGCGACGTGTACAGGAAACTGTTATACTCTGGAAAACCAGGAGTGAGAATCATAATGTGGCAGACGGTGGAATATCCAGTTGGCTGAATGTCCGCAGCAAAAAGTAAACAAATCACATTGTTCTTAAAGATGCCTAAACTTCTTAATTGTAAATGCACCTTTAGATCTGCTGTAATATTTTTTTTTTTTCATGTGCTGTTCTTTTAAAACTTTTGAAGAAGTTTAAACGCATAGTAAAAGAAGGAACTTTGCTTAAAAATCAAATGCTCTAATTATATAGATGATTTTATTTTTACACTAGAACATTTTAATATATGTAAATAATATACACATTTTCATTTTGATTGAAGGAAAAGTCTAATTGTAACATAATAAAATTGCTGTTGCCCAATCACCAATATTCAGTGCATGAATATTATTTGCTGGAGATTTCAGTACCATATATTTATACAAGATTAACCCAGCTGGTAAGTCTCAGTAGCAAGTCTAGTAGATTTTTTTCGTGTATGTTTGGAATAAAAAAAAAAAAAAGATGATTTTCATCATGTTTGCCAGACTCCAGCTGCAGAATGAGTCACTCTGGAAGCTTAGGGATTTTATGCTGAGCTCTCCTTGAGTTCAGATCATTTTATTTGTCTAAACTTGCGTTGTGCTTTTTTCTCCTTCTCTGTAAAAACAAGGCGATTCACCAAAGGAAAACCCCTACGAGGATGTGGACCTGAAAGGACGTCACTTGGGTCGAAAATTCCAACTGTCACCTGATAGTTCCCTTGAAGCGTCTAACAGGATGTGGAGGCCGCAAGACAGGAAGTACACAACACCTGCTCAGGTAAGTGACAATATGGACACCTGTTAGCAGCCATGAATGCTCATCTCAAAAAGGTTTTCATATAACCTTAAATTACTAAATTGCAGATTTACATTTACAGTCAACAACTGACATTATTTAATATAGATGTTCATTTATAAGTGTGAAGACATTTTTTATTCATGAAGGATGAAAAATGGTAAAAAAGTGATAACAAAGAACTTGGATATATCAGTTTGTCTGAGGGTTTCTTAAACTATCTATATAAAAGAAACAAACAAAAAAATATTAATGGGCTTTGTAATGCAAAAGTTATTTGTTGTTGTGCCCCTTTCTAAATGTGTGTTATCCCAGTTAACAATTTAAATACATAGTTAAAATTTTATGTAGGAGCTACAACACATTGCAGCTTCTGAGCAAGATGTATCTGGTAATTGGTGGCCGTATGCTGCTCCTGATTGTAGCTACAGAGGATGGTTGGTGAGCCAATGTATTGCTGATTAGTATTAAAGGGATAGGCTTGCTGTGTAACCTGGGAGTAACATAAGACATATCTATAGACTGTAATAGATATAATTGTTACCCCCAGTTTAAAAGGGCAATGAAAACTAGACTATAGTTATTAGTGGATGTGCTCAGCTAGCTCCCAGTAGTGAATTTCTGCTCCTGGGCCTACCTTGGTTCACTCTTTAACAAAGGATACCAAGAGAACATAAAATAAATACATTGGATGCTGTGTTTGAATCATGAAAGTTTGATTTTTGCTTTACAATCTCTTTAAATGAACATTATCCTTTACAATTTCTACCACGTGTATAAAATATCAAAAACTTGTAAAATGTAAAATTTGTTTTGAGTTTAAAAAATATAAAACGAAAAGTGAAAGTTTGCAAGAAATAGTTATACACAGCTGATGGCAATAGTGGCTAATGGTTACTGACCCTGCAACTATACTGGTCAGCAGAAAAGGCTCCTAAAGACAAGAAATAGTTATACACAGCTGATGGCAATAGCGGCTAATGGTTACTGACCCTGCAACTATACTGGTCAGCAGAAAAGGCTCCTAAAGACAAGAAATAGTTATACACAGCTGATGGCAATAGCGGCTAATGGTTACTGACCCTGCAACTATACTGGTCAGCAGAAAAGGCTCCTAAAGACAAGAAATAGTTATACACAGCTGATAGCAATAGCGGCTAATGGTTACTGACCCTGCAACTATACTGGTCAGCAGAAAAGGCTCCTAAAGACAAGAAATAGTTATACACAGCTGATAGCAATAGCGGCTAATGGTTACTGACCCTGCAACTATACTTGTCAGCAGAAAAGGCTCCTAAAGACAAGAAATAGTTGTAAACAGCTGATGGCAATAGTGGCTAATGGTTACTGACCCTGCAACTATACTTGTCAGCAGAAAAGGCTCCTAAAGACAAGAAATAGTTATACACAGCTGATGGCAATAGTGGCTAATGGTTACTGACCCTGCAACTATACTTGTCAGCAGAAAAGGCTCCTAAAGACAAGAAATAGTTATACACAGCTGATGGCAATAGCGGCTAATGGTTACTGACCCTGCAACTATACTTGTCAGCAGAAAAGGCTCCTAAAGACAAGAAATAGTTATGTGAAATAAATGTGATAAAGAAATAAACGTGACAAGTGATTTGTAAAGTATACTTGAGTGTAAACTAAATACTTAAAAAGTTCATATAAGGATATGTATGTTCTTCCACAATCTTCACACTTCTATTTTCTTTTGATCCTCATATGAAAAGAAAGAAAGAAATGCCACATAGCGTAATTCTGTAACCTTTTCAAATGCAGAATGCGTGTGTACAAATGCTTACTCACATGAGATGGAGCTATAGCCAAGCTCAGGTTTGTGCGCACACCCAATGTTATACTGTTGGGTAAACAGTTGCTTGAACCGGATATTTGAATAAAATGGAGTTATTTAAAATATAAGTATAAAAAGCGCCACAAGAGCTGCAGAAATCACCAAATACAATGGGATCGGCAATACAATCAAGTAATTGCTCAAATTGAGCTTATACACAATGCTAGAGACCGTGGTAAGGAGTGCAGAAACTTAACCACACAACCTCCCCCTTAAGAGTCCAGCATATGTTGCTCTCCTCGCTGGTGTGCAGATTCTTGGAAGGACGCCAAAGAACAAGAAACAATGTATCCGACGTACGTTTCGCAAAAGAGCTTTTTCAAGGAAGAAATAGTTATACACAGCTGATGGCAATAGTGGCTAATGGTTACTGACCCTGCAACTATACTTGTCAGCAGAAAATGCTCCTAAAGACAAGAAATAGTTGATTGATTCCGCACAAATTTTCAACACAAAAAAGTGGTAAAACATTTTTTAAGGAGCAGTAAATACAGTAGATTTGCATAAACAACCACTGCATAATAACAAGACAATGCAATAACACTTAGTCTTAACTTCAAATCAGTAGTAGATTGTTGCTGACAAATTTCAGTTTTTTTATATTTCCACCCCTTCTGTATCATGTGACAGCCATCTGCCAATCACAAATGCATATACTTATATACTGTGAATTCCTGCACATGCTCAGTAGGAGCTGGCGACTCAAAGTGTAAATATAAAGATTGTGCACATTTTGTTAATGCAAGTAAATTGGAAAGTTGTTTAAAATTGCTGCTCTGACTCCTGAAAGTTTAATTTTGACTTGAGTGTCCCTTTAAATATTAATGAACAGAAAAAATGATAATGTTCCTTTATCTCTCTCTTTTTATTAGCTGCCTCCTAAAGCAAGTACCCAGTCTTTAAGAATAGGAAGCTCCTCTGAGAGGAAATCTCACCGGGTACCGCGGTTGCCTAAGCGACACAGCCATGATGACATGCTGCTCCTGGCTCGTCTCACCGTACCGTCATCCCCCTCCAGCCTAAATGAGGACAGCTTAAGTACCACGAGCGGAATACTGACCTCCAGACGAGCGAGGAGGATTCCTAAGGTACAATAGACACTTCATTATGCGGCCAAATAATGGAATTAAATTGTGATTATTGTAACCAGAAATTAAAGGGACAAAAACTAGCAGGAAGAAAATACACTAACGTGTTACAGCATTTTATTTGTGCTCTGTTGCATACAATTGTGTTTTAACACCTGAGCACATTGTGTGAGCCAATGAAAAGAAGCACATGTGTGTAGCCACCAATCAGAAGCTAGCTCCCAGTAGAGCATTGCTCCTGAGCCTACCTAGGTATGATTTTCAAAAGAAGATGCCAAGAGAACTACGCAAATTAGATAATAGAAGTTCATTGTAAAGCTATATAAAGTTGCATGCTCTATCTTATTCATGAAAGTTTAATTTTGACTTGACTGTCCCTTTAAAGACAGGGCCGGCTGAAGATACTGACATTACCACAAGGACAAAATAAATCTGATAAAATAAGTAAATTAAAATTACATGCCCTATCCTATCTGAATCATGAAAGTGTATTTGGGATTAGACTGTCCCTTTAATTAAAATGACATGATCTATCTCAGTGTTTTCTGATTCCAGAGAATAGAGAGCTATGGGGGGGGGGGGGGTTGATTAGGCATCTCTACACTACAGAAATAAATAAAAGCCCTAAACTATTGGAAGACTGTCTGCCAGTACCTAAGATGGTGGTGTCCAGTGTGTGTGTGTGATAAACCCCTTCACTGCTGGGAATAATAGAAGTGTGGTGCAGAGCTGCAATTGGTGGCCTTCTAATTGGCAAAAACAACAGCAAAGCTTTGTATGTCTGCTATTTCTGAACAAAGAGGATCCCAGAGAAGCTTTTACAACCATTTGTCTTATGACTGCAGTAGTTGTGTAAATAATTTCACTGAGAACCCCAAAGTTTGCAAAATATGATCATATTTGGCAGCTAAATAGTGGCATCAAATATACCAAAAATGGGCCTACATCAGTACCTCCGGGTGTCTACTTTATAAATATGTAGTTTTGACATGTAACTGAAAAAAAGGAGTGATAGTAAAAATTCTCTGGTACTTTGGGCAAGTTTTTCTCTGAAATTCCTGGTAGTTAAGTGTAGGCTATAGAAAAGCATTGTAAACACAGCCAGCAGCAGAAGAAATTACACTCCCAATGGGGTTAGGAGATATAAGTAATAAAAAGTTAATTTTCAATTGTTCTCTTTAAAGGGACACTGAACCCAAATGTTTTCTTTTGTGATTCAGATAGAGCATGCAATTTTAAGCAACTTTCTAATTTACTCCTATTATCATTTTTTCTTCGTTCTCTTGCTATCTTTATTTGAAAAAGAATGCATCTAAACTAAGGAGCCAGACAATTTTTAGTTCAGACCCTGGATAGCAGGTTGCTCACCAAAAATTGGCCGGCATCTAAACTTTCTTGATTTTCAAATAAATATACCAAGAGAATGAAAAAAACTTGATAATAGGAGTAAATTAGAAAGTTGCTTAAAATTGCTGCTCTATCTGAATCACAAAAGAAAAAAAATGGGTTCAGTGTTGCTTTTAAGTACTGGGCTTTGTATACAGACATAGATAATATAAAGAAGCAAGTGTGTGTACAGAAAGTGATAAAATAAGGAGACCTTTTTTACCTGCAAAAACAGCCAATTTTAATGGGTTGTGGTTCAAAGGACAAAACTGTCTATTTTATATATATATAAATAAAGATGCAATTACTTATAATTTTATACTCTGCAGCTGGTATAACAAGTCATTGTTAACACCTTAAGGGAAAACAATTTTATAGTTTAACCCTTTCGTGACAGGGTTAAAGTGCCTACATCGGAACAACTGTTCCGATGTAGACAAATTGAAACTACGCGATCGTGCATACGATCGCGAGATTTCAATTATTGGATCGCATCTGGGGGGCGTCCCTACAATCCTAGGAACGCCCTCCAGACCGCGATTAAATCCCTGAAGCACAGAAGGCTTCAGGACAGCCGTTAGTTATGACGTTCCATTCCGTCATAACGGCTTTAAAGCCCAGTCTAATTATGACGGAATGGAACGGCATAACGGCTTTAAAAGGATAATGTCCCTTTAACAAATAACAAAAGAAAAACATTTCCTATCAGCAACTGCACAAGCCAATTCATCATTAGTAAAGTGGTTGTAGTATACCAAACTGAGAGGGATAAAGCTATCATTAGACAGTGCATTAGTAAATATATTATAGAGAATAATGATCTAGGATGTTGTAACAATATTTCAAATATTCTGATTAGATTTATTTTTACAGTGAAAGAACACGTAGATGAAAATAACGGAGCAGAAAAGTCAAAAGGAAGTGTGTTTGGTTCAGAGTCTGCAATTTTAAGAAAGTTTTCCATTTACTTCTGGTAAATGTTACTTATTTTATGGACACGGGAAAAAGATATTTGACTACAATGTTGCTTTAGAACAATGTTTTCAAACCCATAGCAAAGGAGCCTTAATGCTCCTCCCCCACTAACTGATGCACAGGGGCATATTCTGGCCTAGACAAACAAGGCACTTGCCTAGGGCGGCAGACTGGGAGGGGGCAGCACTTTTTTGTGTGTGGCTATATTTGTAAGAAGCTTAGTTATTTTAGAAGTATTATACAGGTATATAATGGGAGATTTTGTCCAAAGAGCTTACATTTTACGGGGTATAAGAGACTGCTTATGAAGCTTACAGTTTAGAGGTAGTGCTGAACCATTAATTTATTCAGCTAGCTATTGCCTTTATTTCTGTTGGATTTCAGCACTCTGTATAGTATTTGGGGAAGTATTGTTTTAAGAAATCTGTGTTTTGTTTGCTTTTATATATATTGCAGCAATAAATAGATATATGTGCGTGTGTGTGTGTGTGCATGCTTGTGTTTGTATGTATGTGTATGCCTTTGTGTGTGCATGCCTCTGTGTATGTATGTGTGTGTGTGCATGCCTCTGTGTATGTATATGTGTGTATGCATGTATGTATGTGTGTGCATGCTTGTGTTTGTATGTATGTGTATGCCTTTGTGTGTGCATGCCTCTGTGTATGTATGTGTGTGTGTGCATGCCTCTGTGTATGTATATGTGTGTGTGCATGTATGTATGTATGTGTATGTATGTATGTGTGTGTGCATGCCCCTGTGTGTGTATGCCTCTGTGTATGTATGTGTGTGACACTGTGTATGTATGTGTGTGTGCATGCCTGTATGTATGTATGTGTGTGTGCATGCCTCTGTGTGTGTGTGCATGCCTCTGTGTATGTATGTGTGTGTGCATGCCTCTGTGTGTGTGTGCATGTATTTGTGTATGTATGTGTGTGTGCATGCCTCTGTGTGTGTGTATGTGTGTGCATGCCTCTGTGTGTGTGCATGCCTCTGTATATGTGTGTGTGTGTGTGCATGCCTCTATGTGTGTGTGCATGCCTGTGTGTGTGCATGTCTGTGTGTGAATGTGTGTGTGCATGTCTGTGTGTGTGTGTGCATGCCTCTGTGTGTGTATGTGTGTGTATGTATGCCTGTGTGTGTGTATGTGTGTGTGCATGCCTGTGTGTGTGTATGTATGCCTGTGTGTGTGTATGCCTCTGTGTGTGTATAGGCCTCTGTATATATGTGTGCATGCCTGTGTGTGTGCGCATGCCTCTGTGTGTGTATGTGTGTGTGCATGCCTCTATGTGTGTGTGCATGCCTCTGTATATATGTGTGTGCATGCCTTTGTGTGTGTGTATGTGTGTGTGCATGGCTGTGTGTGTGCATGGCTGTGTGTGTTCATGTCTGTGTGTTCATGCCTGTGTGTGCATGCCTGTGTGTGTATGTGACTTTGTGTGAGTGTGTGAATGTTTGTGTGTCTGTGATTGTGTGTGTGACCATGTATTTTGGAAATGTCAACAAAAATTCAGGACAGCAGAATTTTGAGTGCCTAGGGCAGCACAAAACCTAAATATGCCACTGCCCTTGCATAATATTGTAATGAAGTGTTTGGTTGTTTACCCCACTACTTGTCATCATTTATAACCTCCTTATGTCCCATTCATACAGGAGAAGTGCATTTCTGGATGGACCTAATGAATATTACCAAGTCTGTGTATGAGAAAGCACTAGGGAAATATGTTAAAGACCATTAAATAGAGTAGAATCGCATTATCAACAAATACAAAATAAAAACACAACACCATAGCACGTATTTTGAATTTCAAATGATTAATATATATCACAGTATATATATTTGACATTTTTTTCTGGCAATATCAAAGTTAATTCCATATTCCCTCCCCTTGTATCATGTGACAGCCATCTGCCAATCACAAAGCACAAATACTCTGCACTCAGTATGATCTGGTGCCTCAGTAAGTGTGCATATAAAAATAGACTGCACATTTTGATTCTGGAAGTAAATTTGAAATATTTTTTAAAACTGCTGCTCTATCCGAATCCATTTAACAATATTTCTGGAATGAAAACAAAATTAAGATGAAGCTCTTGTGTTTTTTTGTAACAAACATATTTAATGCCCATTTATGCACGTGTAATATGTATTTTACTAAAGAATAACTTGATTCAGTTTGTTTTATTTTAAATTATATAATTGTATTTAAGAGGATTCGTTTGAAATCATTTGTGCATGGTTCAAACAGAGCATGCAGTTTACAATTTACTTCTATTATGTAATTTGCTTTGCTCTCTTCGTATTCTTTGCTAAAAAGATATCTATATAGACTCAGGAGGGTGCACTTGTCTTAAAGGGACATAAAAGTCAAATTAAACTTTCATGATTTAGATAGATATTAAAAAAAAAATCAGATTGCATCTATCTAATTAGCTTCATTCTCTTGGTATCCTTTGTTAAAAAGCATATATAGGAAGGCTCAGGAGCAGCAATGCATTATTGGAAGCTAGCTGCTGATTGGTGGCTAGTTCCCAGTAGTGCATTGTAACCACCAATCAGCAATCAGGGTGCTGAATCAAAAATGTGCTGGCTCCTAAGCTTACATTCCTGCCTTTTAAAATAAAAAAATGATAATAGGCATAATTAGAAATTTGCTTAAAAATGATTCAGATAGAGCTTGCAATTTTAAACAACTTTCCAATTTACTTTTATCATCAAATTTGCTTTGTTCCCTTGGTTGTATTTTTGAAAAGCTAAACCTAGGTAGACTCAAACTGATTTCTAAACCGTTGAAAACCGCCTCTCAGCTCAGAGCATTTTGAAAGTTTTTCACAGTTAGACAGTACTAGTTCATGTGTGTCATATAGATAACATTGTGCTCACTCCCGTGAAGTTATTTAGGAGTCTGCACTGATTGGCTACACTGCATGTCTGTCAAAAGCACTTAGATAAGGGGGCAGTCTGCAGAGGCTTAGATACAAGGTAATCACAGAGGTAAAAGTATATTAATATAATTGTATTGGTTATGCAAAACCGGGGAATGGGTAATAAAGGGATTATCTATCTTTTTAAACAATAACAATTCTGGTGTAGACTGTCCCTTTAAATAAAAAAGCTGTGTTTAGAACAGTTATACATTGTCGCAAACACTGCTGCCATCTATTGCTAAAAAGTGTATAACATTATTGCAGACACTGTTGTCATATAGTACCCCAGATGCGTGCATGCTTTTGTCTATACCTAGGTATGCTCTTCCATAAAGGATACAGAAAGAATAAAGCAAATTGGAAAGCCTCTTAAAATTACATGTTCATGTCCCGTTAAAATAAAAACGTTATAGCTGACTGTGTATGTTCATAGTGGTATTCTGTGACTTTTGTCCTATTGATGTTGGGATCTTGTACCCAAACCATCTGAAAAGTATTTGTTTGCCTAATTTCCTCCCAACCTGGAACTGATTATCAACTGGATTGAAATTAAGATGAAAGTACCACGTGTACAGATTCACTGACAAACCTCAGTGCAATTTCACATAACAATGAATCGCTGCTAACATTTCAGCCCATCTACAGGAGAATTAAAGGAAATGAGCTGCCCAAATATTGTGAATTCCTGTGATCTGCTCAATGCTGATAACCTCACGATTCCTATTTAGATATCACATTGGCAAATAAGAAACATAATAAAAAATGTTTATCTGAAAGTTTTTTTAACATAATTTCCTTTGCTTTTGAATGAAGATGCTTTACAGAACCATCATGTCTGAGACTGAATTGCTTACGGTTTATTTTTAGCCTGTGAATAAAGCAACAGCTTATTTTACTTTGTTCATTGACTTCTTCCTGTTCCACTTAAGGGACATTTATAACTAGGTACTGATGTTATGAGCTTAAATGGATATAATAGTCAAAACCAAAATGTCCATTAGTGCATTTTAATTTTGAACAGAAACATTTTTGTAATATACTTGTATTACCTAAATGTAGTAAAATCTATCACAGTTTCAGCAACATACGCACATATGCTGAAAGGTGATTGTCAGTGGTTCTTGTCCAAAGCAAATGGACTCATTGCTGACCCTGTACACAGAACCAATGGTTTGCTTAGCTGCTGCGGTTTCTGAAAGTAGATGCACACAAAGAATATGTGCATATGCTATGGAAACAATGTCAGCTTTTACTAGAAGCATTGTTGCTAATACAAGTATTCTGCAAAAATGCTTTATTTCAGAACTGAAATATACTTGTGCACTTTTCAGTTTTGATTGTTGGCAGAATGGTCACCTTTAAAAAATATCTGATAATTTGGGGTGCCACAGAAAATGCTATAAAATACTATAATATAAATATTAGTTATTCTATAATGAAGATAAAAAAATAAAGTTTTTTTTTATAAAGTAATTGTGATAGTGTCCCACCAGGGGTGATAATGTATTGTTATAGTATTACTAAATGGTATGGGGAATTAAAGAGTTAAATTGAAGAGGGGAGGGGTCTTTGGGGTATTTAAAAATGTTGTTATTGATTTTATAGCATGACATTATTAAGGCTTCAGTCTCAAAATCTCTGTGTTGGTAGTCTTTGGAGAACAAAGAAGCATAAAAAACAACCAAAAAAATAGCTAAGTTTCCACGAAGGATACCGAGAGAAAAATGTGTTTAATGGTTTGTTACTCGTCTATTAGGAAAATGGCTATTTACAACAACAGGTTTAAATGGTATAAACTTCCTGTTCAGTGTTTGGTGATGAACAAGGTTTCTGTCATTTAGCTGTCACTGACTTTGTTAGTATAAATAAAGATAGAGAATTGAACTGTCCTGTGTTTCTGACATTAGAATGACAAAAGGAAATCCTTCCAATTCTGAATATAAAGTTAAAAGTTTAAAGTATGTAACACATTTCTAAATTGCAAAATCACAAAGCTTTTAAATGGGGCTTCAGACTTAAAGGGGGGAGTGGAGCCGTGACATTATGACAAATTCTGCTTTCTGTAGAAAAGTTAATATTATTTTTTTTAAAAAACTATATCAATGAGTCATATGAGGGGTTGGCAAAATAATTATTTATCCCCCCTCCTTAAACCGAAACTGAACCCAAATTTTTTTCTTTCATGATTCAGACAGAGCGTGCAATTTTAAGCAACTTTCTAATTTACTCCTATTATCAAATTTTCGTCATTCTCTTGGTATGTTTATTTGAAAAGCAAGAATGTAAGCTTAGATGCCGGCCCATTTTTGGTGAACAACCTGGGTTGTCCTTGCTTATTGGACAGCACCAATAAACAAGTGCTGTCCATGCTCCTGAACCAAAAATGTGCTGGCTCCTTAGCTAAGATGCCTTTTTTCAAATAAAGATAGCAAGAGAACAAAGAAAAATTGATAATAGGAGTAAATTAGAAAGTTGCTTAAAATTGCATGCTCTATCTTAATCACGAAAGAAAAAAATTTGGTTCAGTGTCCCTTTAAGGCTAGAGCAAAAGAGATTTTACCTTTAGCAAATAGTTTTCATTATAGTAATTGTTTGTTGAAAGAGCAGAAGTGCATTACCGGGAGCTGGCTGAACATATTTGATGAGCCAATAACATAAGGCATATATGTGTAGCCACCAATCAGCACCCCCTGATTCTACCTAGGTATCCATCAACAAAGGATATTAAAAGAATAAAACAAATTAGATAATATAAATACATTTGAAAGTTGTTTAAAATCACATGTTCTATCTGAATCATGAATAAAAAAATTGGGTTCCATGTCCCTTTAAGGTTTACAAGTTATAAAGGCAAAAATGGACAAGTGATATTTTAAAAATTGCCAGTGCTATTAACTGCAAGACCCTGAGATCTGACACCCCCAGTGAAAATTCCCTAACCGCACAAAACACAAAATTCCCCTTACTGCAATAACCTGTAACACCCACAACAATTAATCCTAACTGCTATTAAATTGACATAAAACCCAAAATGCAGAGGCGTAACTAGAAACCAAAGGGCCCAGGTGCAAGAATCTAAGAAGGCCCCCCTCAACCCCCCCAAAAAAATTGAATTTGATACATATCTTTTTTTTTAACATTTAACAGAAAAAAAATGTGAATCAGATTACGTCTGCAAAAGGAGGTACCCTGTGCACACAGTCTGTGAGATGGTCTGACCACCTATTACTGTATATAGTGACACTGTTTAACCCACCAGTACTGTATATAGTGAGTCAGTGACACAGTCTGTAATCTGCCGGTGAGATGGCTGGCCTGACCCTACCCGCCCCAGTACTTTATAAAGTGACCACAGTAGTCTGTGACATGGTCCAGCCCCCCGTACTGTATATAGTGGTACTGTATAGACTGACACTGTTTAACCCCCGACCCCCATGCTGTAGTAACAAGGTCTGTAATTTTCTGGTTCCACAAACATACACACAAACACACACACATGCACATGCATAAATACACACACAGTCACATACACACACACACGCACACACACACATGCATAAATACACACACAGTCAGATACATACACACACACATACATGCATAAATACACACACAGTCACATACATACATACATACACACACACATGCATAAATACACACACAGTCACATACAAACACACACACATGCATACATGCATAAATACACACACAGTCACATACAAACATATACACACACATATACATGCATAAATACACACACAGTCACATACAAACACATACATGCATAAATACACACACAGTCACATACATACATACACACACACAGTCACATACAAACATACACACACACATACATGCATAAATATACACACAGTCACATACATACAAACATACACACACACACACACAGTCACATACAAACATACACACACACACACACATACATGCATAAATACACACACAGTCACATACATACAAACATACACACATACATGCATAAATACACACACAGTCACATACATACAAACATATACACACACAGTCACATACAAACTTACACACACATACATGCATAAATACACACACAGTCACATACAAACATACACACACATACATGCATAAATACACACACAGTCACATACAAACATACACACATACACATACATGTATAAATACACACACAGTCACATACAAACATACACACATACATGCATAAATACATACACAGTCACATACATACACACACACACATACATGCATAAATACACACACAGTCACATACATACTGTACATACACACATACATGCATAAATACACACACAGTCACATATACACACACAGTCACATACATACATACACACATACACACACACAAATAAACACCGATGGGTAAAACAGAAACACTAACCCCTGTAGTCAGAGACACTAGTGAAGCATCATGTCACACTTACATGATATCAGTGCAGGCAGTGGCAGGTCAACATTTTTTTTATAATCAACGGTATCCATATGAAAAACGTTTTTTATAAAAAAAAATTATTTTTTTTTTTTTTTTAGCTGGGCCCCCACCCTTGGGGGCCCAGTCGCAATTGCAACCTCTGCACCCCCTGTGGTTTCGCCCTGCCAAAATGTTTCTTTCGTGATTCAGATAGAACATAGTTTTAAACAACGCTCCAATTTACTTCTGTTATCAATTTACTCACTACTAATTCATCCCCTAACTGCTAGGATCATCCAACCTCTAAACCCCTAGTTAGTTCTCTTTGATGGCAAGAACCCCCACCCTAAATCCCCTGAGCCTTTTATTTAGAACAAATGTAAATACAAATAATCTTCCTATACAAGATATTAAAATCCTCCTAATTAAATAAATACAGTTAGATGTCTTCATTGCCAGGAATGTCTTCTATATTTAAGCAGGGGCTGGGCTACCAGGGTCCACTGCAGAACATTTTCTTGCCTAATATTTCAGGTATAACAAAATGTGTGCAAATTACATTGTCTTATCATTTTAAGTAATTTTACAATTAACAATTTTGTAATTTCTAAACGTGTAATTATCATAAATTAACATTTAAAATTATATTTTAGTTGTGTACATGTTTTATAAGTGTCATTTATGCTTTTTATCAATCTTGAGTGATTGTGCTTCTTCTATATATAAAGGAAAACACATTCTGAAACAGGAAAATATTCTCAATGCTGTAAACTTATTATGCAAAAATGTGTTTCTGGTGTACTGAAAACTCATGGAACCCAGAAGCTATGTTGTGAAGTAAAAAATAAAAATTACAAACCCACATGAATAGATTAGAGGTGTCTTTAAAGTCCCCATTTAAAATAACAAATAGCTCTTCTAATGAATTGAAAGTCCTGGTTCAGATAGGACATGTTGGGCTAAGAGTTTATATATCTGTCAAAATCAGATTAGGAAACTAGCACACCTTAAAACAAATTTCCACCAAAAAAGTTTAAAATAATATATAAAATATAGGTGGCGCAAAAAACTGCTGTTCCTAAGTTCAATTAAAAAATAGAAATACGCAATCCAAATAAGATGTGTTCATATGCCATACATAGGTATCTAGATGTTTTATACGATGTAACTAAGATCCTTAAAAACACAAAAATATATATACGTGTATAACAAATCGATATTTATTGTTTTACTCTTGAGTGGAAACCCCTTGGTACTTATCAAGGTAAATTAAAATAGGTAGATAAAATAAAATAGGTATTTTATCTACATATTTTTATTTACCTTGATAAGTACCAAGGGATTTCCAGTCAAGAGTAAAACGATAAATATTGATTTGTTATAAACGTATATATATTTTTGTGTTTTTAAGGATCTTAGTTACATTGTATAAAATATCTAGATACCTATGTATGGCATATGAACACATCTTATTTGGATCAGATAGGACATGTATTTCCTTCTTAATATGAGGAGAGTCCACGGCTTCATTCCTTATTTGTGGGAATGCAGAACCTGGCCACCAGGAGGAGGCAAAGACACCCTAGCCAAAGGCTTAAATACCTCCCCCACTGTCCTCATATCACAGTCATTCTTTGCCTTTCGTCACAGGAGGTTGGCAGAGAAGTGTCAGAAGATTCTAAATTGTCCCTTTGAAATGGGACTGGAGTTTTAAGTAGTCTTGTCAGCCTCTCAGTGAGAGCATTGACGAAAGTTAGAGTCTGGAGATGCAGGGAGAGTCTTTCTGCAAACCCATCCAGACTCGTATTAACAGCTCCTAAGCAATCAGTGTTGACGAGTTTCACTGCCTGCTTCCATCACTCAAGTCCATGTCAGGAGCGATGCTACAAGACTGTCAAACTTGAGAGGCTGTGTTTCTGTTCCACGGCATAGATTCCGGTAAGATCGTTTCATTTATTAATACACACATGATAACGCAAGAAGACAGGGTCACAGTGTGGCTCCTTTTATCTGTATCGAATCAAGGGTTAATATCTCCTGAGGGAGGATTATTGAACAGTGGGGATTGATCTCATAAATTTTTATTTGATTATACTGAGTCATATGTAAGATGGTTTCTGAGGCTCATAGGCTGAGGTTGGAACATACAGGTTACTTCAGTGGTGCAGCTTTACAAGCTTGGGGCACTTTTCCTTAGCGGAGGCGGTCCTAGGTTGTGCACCATGTGACTGGGTGTGGTCGTAGTTTCACTTCCTACTCTGACCGTGCTGGTTATTGGAGAGAAGCGGTTTTCTCTGTGTGCCTGGGTCATAGGAGGTGGTGAGTGCCCCAGTCATTGGGTGTATAAAGGTGCCTTTTTTATATTTATATTGTTATATTAGGACATAGCCCATAGCTATGGAGGACTCTGATGTTTTAGTGGGTACTCCCTCTATACCTAAGACTAGTGCCTGTTTATATTGTGAGGAGGCCGAGGTATACCCGCCCTCTCAATTATGTTCCTCATGCCTAGAAAGAGTGATTATGTCAAAGAAGGTTAACATGTTTAATACCACTGAGCCTTCCACCTCTGAGGGGTCCCCGTCCCGTGAGGTGCACACCCTGCTTTCATCTCCTAATTCACATGCAGTTTCCCATAGCACGCCTGATCCTCCATCTGGAGGAAGCCTTTTACCTCCAGACTTAACTGAGCAGTTACAAACTGCGGTGTCTGTGGCCATTAGTGCTTTACCTCGCCCTGCTAAGCGCAAGCGAAAGGTCAAATATTGCTATCCTTTCCAGTGGTCATCATCCAGTTTATTGGCTATAGCTGATAGATAATTGTCTGATGATGAAGTTCTTTCTGATACTTCAGAGTGTGAACTTTCTGGGTCGGAATCGACTGCCTATAAGACTCCGATTGCGGAGGAACCAGATTTTAGATTTAGGATGGAGCGCTTGGGCTTTCTTTTAAAGGATGTTTTGGCTACCTTAGAGGTTCCAAAGGCCAAACTGCCTGATGAATCTTCAATTCCTAAACTGGATAGAGTTTACAAAGACATTGTTGTTCCTCAGACTTTCCCTGTTCCTGGAAAGATGGCAAACATTATTAGAGAATGAATAGGAGAGGATTGGTTCTTCCTTCACCCCTCACCTACTTTTAAGAAATTGTTCCCGGTTCTGGACTCTCAATTGGAGTTGTGGGGTTCTGTCCCTAAGGTGGATAGCGCTGTATCCACGCTTGCAAAGCGCACTACTATTCCACTGGAGGATTGTTCGTCATTCAAAGAGCCCATGGATATAAAGATGGAAACTCTGTTAAGAAATATGTTTCAACATGCGGGATATTTATTTCAACCAGCAGCGGCAGTTACCGCGGTTGCGGGAGCGGCTACCTACTGGTGTGACTACTTATCAGAATTGATTGAGGTGGAAGGTCCCCTCGATATTATTCTTGATAGAATTAAGGCTTTAAGAGTCACTAATTCTTTTATTTGTGATGCGAATATGCAAATTATTAGTTTAAATGCTAAAACTGCTGGATTTTCTGTTCAGGCCCGCCGGGCTCTGTGGCTGAAGTCTTGGTCTGCGAACTTGACTTCCAAGTCCAGAAAACTTTCCCTTCCATTTAAGGGTAAGATTTTGTTTGGTCCAGGCCTGGACTCCATTATCTCCACGGTTACTGGGGGCAATGGCGCCTTCCTACCACAAGATAAAAAGAACAGATCTAAGGAACAACCTAATAATTTTTGTTCCTTTTTGTTCTGACAAATCCCAGCATCAGCAATCCTCCGCTAAGACCGAGCAACCTAAGACTTGGAAGCCGGCTCAGTCCTGGAATAAGTCCAAGCTGAGCAAGAAACCCACAGAGACTAAATCAGCATGAAGGGGTCGCCCCCGATCGTCTATGGATCAGGTAGGGGCAGACTTTCGCTCTTCTCAGAAGCTTGGTTTAGGGATGTGCAGGATCCTTGGGTCCTGGAGGTCATTGCTCAGAGTTACAGAATTGGGTTCAAGTCTCTTCCACCCAAGGGCATATTCCTCCTCTCAAGTCTGTCATCAAAACCAGAGAAGAGAGAGGCCTTTCTGGTTTGCGTCCGGGATCTGTCCTATTTAGGAGTCATTGTCCCGGTTCCCATAGAGAAACGAGGCTTGGGATACTACGCAAACCTTTTTGTGGTTCCCAAAAAAGGAGGGAACGTTCCGTCCAATTCTGGACCTAAAGTGCTTAAACAAGTTTCTGAACGTCTCTTTGTTCAAGATGGAGACAATAAGGTCTATCCTTCCCTTAGTTCAAAAAGGACAGTTCATGACCACTATAGATCTGAAGGATGCTTACCTTCATGTCCCAATCCACAGGGAACACTTTCAGTTCCTAAGGTTTGCCTTCCTGGACCAGCACTTCCAGTTTATTGCTCTTCCGTTTGGCCTAGCTACTGCCCCAAGAATTTTCACGAAGGTTCTGGGGGCTCTCTTGGCCGTGGCCAGAACCCAGGACATTGCAGTAGCACCTTACTTGGACGATATTCTGGTACAAGCACCATCCTTTCATCTAGCGGAAGAACATTCAGAATCTATTCTCTCTCTTCTTCTTTCTTATGGATGGAAGATAAACTTAGAAAATAGTTCTTTTATTTCAAGCACCAGGGTAGAACTAGCGCTCCTCCTTGGAGTTTAAATCTTGAGCCTATGCATGTAGTTGACATTAAATTACTGTCTTGGAAGGTTCTTTTCTACTGGCCATTGCTTCGGCGCGCAGAGTCTCTGAAATGGCTGCCTTGCAATGTGAGCCTCCTTACCTAGTATTTCATGCTGATAAGGCTGTTCTTCATACTGGGTTAGGTTTTCTTCCTAAGGTTTTTGCAGATCGCAACATCAATCAGGAGATTGTGGTTCGTTCCTTGTGTCCTAATCCTTCTTCTTCGAAGGAATGGTTACTTCATAATTTGGATGTGGTTCGGGCCTTGAAGTTCTATCTTCAGGCTACGAAGGAATTTAGACAGACTTCTTATTTGTTTGTTGTCTATTCGGGGAAGCGTAGGGGGCAAAAGGCCTCGTCCACTTCCTTATCTTTTTGGTTGAGGAGCATTATTCGCTTAGCTTATGAGACAGTGGGACATAAGCCTCCTCAGAGAATTAAGGCAAATTCAACTAGAGCAGTGGCTTCCTCTTGAGCCTTCAAGATTGAGGCCTCTATGGATCAGATTTGTAGGGCAGCTACCTGGTCTTAATTACATGCCTTTTCTAAATTTTACAAGTTTGACGTTTTTGCTTGGGCTGAAGCAGTTTTTGGGAGAAAGGTTTTGCAGGCTGTGGTGCCCTCAGAATAGGGTCCGCTTCCTTTTTTTGCCCTCCCGTTCATTCAGTGTCCACTGGAGCTTGGGTATATGTTTCCCACAAGTAAGGAATGAAGCCGTGGACTCTCCTCATATTAAGAAGGAAAGCATAAATTATGCTTACCAGATAATTTCCTTTCCTTCTGTATGAGGAGAGTCCATGGCCCCTGCCCGTATTCTCCGAAGGGTGGACCTAAATTTTGTTTTTTGTTCTTCTGGCACCATTTATACCCTGATATTTCACCTACTTTTCCTTGTTTTCTTGGCAGAATGACTGGGATATGAGGGAAGTGGGGGAGGTATATAAGCCTTTGGCTGGTTTGTCTTTGCCTCCTCCTGGTGGACAGGTTCTGTATTCCCACAAGTAAGGAATGAAGCCGTGGACTCTCCTCATACAGAAGGAGAGGAAATTATCTGGTAAGCATAATTTATGTTTTTTAAGAGACAATTTAATTCTGTTATCAAATTTGCTTTGGTTCTCTTGGTAACCTTTTGTTGATAAGCATACCTAGGTAGGCTCGGAAGCATCAATGCACTACTGTGAACTATCTGGTAATTTGCTTACTATATACCACTTGTCATTGGCTCACAAGATGTGTTCAGCTAGCTCCCAATTGCTGCTCTGGAGCTCAATCTATGTGTTTCACCTCTGCTTCAGAGTTAAACACATAGTTATATACAAAGCAGCGATAATAAAACTGTTATGTCCCTGTAATGATACTGAATAGACAATATTACTATGTTATGCTTCACAGTCATAGAGGATTCATTATTTTGCTTAGCTTTTTACAGAAAATAATCTAAACTGTCTCACAGTGTGAAAAGTTTGTAACAAAATATTTTGTGACTGTGTTTTAATGACAGCTCTGAGAACCACAGGAGAGTCCTATGATGTAATCGATATGTTTGCCAGTAATTGTTTTGCATTTTCTTGCTCTAACAGCTTGTGCAAAGAATTAACTCAATCTACAGCGCAAAACGCGGCAAGAAGAGGTTAAAGAAGCTTTCCATGTCAAATATTGAGACATCATCCTTACGAGGTACTAAGATCATACAGACTGCATTGCACGTCTGACAGGTATAATCATTTAAGGGACATAAAGGTCAAAATGAAAATGTTCTTGGGTGTACTTTCATTTTAAATAAAAATATTTTTACAATATACTTCATTAGCAAAAAGGCCTCTTTTTAGAAAAATGAGTGGTTCAGCGACATACACACATATGCTGTGAGCACCCCGTGCACTAGCTTTCAAACACCACACCTGGTCAGAGAGTCAGCGGAGGTTTGTAAGATAGTGATACATATTAAGACTTTGCTGATACTATACACAGCACTGACTGCTCTCTGAGCAGGTGTTGAATTTGAATGCTGGGGCACAGGACACTAAAAGCATATGTGCCTATATCAATAAAACTGTAATACATTTTAACTAGGAGCATTTTTTGCTACAAGTTTGTTGCAAAAAGGATCATATTCAAACTTTAAAGGGACATTAAACACTAAATACATGCTAGATAAAATGATGCATTCAAAGAAGATATCAGTCCATGAGTAACATGTAGATGTATTTTTTAAAGTTTCATTAGTTGTTTAAAAAGTGACAAAATAAGTGTAAAGTTTTAGTGTCTATAAAACACTGGGAGCTGCCATGTTGTAACTTGTGTTACCTTCTCTGCTGTGGCCAATTAGGGTCAGTTATAAATAGGTCACTAGAGTGTGCAGCCAATGGTTGTGCTGGATTTAACAGTGTTCTGCACTTCCATTTCTAACAGGAGCTGTAAAGCTCACAATTTCAGAATGGAATTACAGGCAAAGAGGGCAAAATAAATAATGAAAGTATATTGCAGAGTTGTTTTATATATACAATTTATCATTTTATATTACCATCTCAAAGTGTTTAATGTCCCTTTAAATACACTTGTGCACCTTTCATTTTTGACCATTATGTCCCTTTAAATATTTCTCACTGTAAAATGAAATCAGTTGTTCAGTATAAAACGCGTCTTACTCGCAGTTTAAAGAAATTGAGCAGCCTCCATCTCTTCCTTTACCTTACAGTGTTGACCTCTTGTTGTAGCCCAGACACTTTCAGCTTTGAAACATTAGCAAATAACTTTAATAATGCCTTGTACGTGGTGCACCTATATATCTGTACTAAAGACAAATGCTTCTAAATGCCTCTTGCTTGCTTGTCCCACACTCCCTAGACAATAAACTAATTCTGTAATCTGCCAATGCTGCAAATAACCTTAATAATGCCTTGTACTAGGGGTCGATTTATCAAAGGCTTCGCAAGCCTTTCAACCCCATACGACTGCAGGTTCTCACGAGAACCTGCACACTGTATTTAACAAGCAGCGGTCATCAGACCGCTGTTTTCCTAAACTTTCGCCACCTCCTCCCCGGTATAGTCCGACCAGGATGATTGACAGCTCCTGTCCGCGCTTGATTGGCTGTGTGCGGGCAGGGGGCGGGATTGCACACAAGCGCAAAATAGTGCTCGTGTGCAATGCTAAATTCCGCCAGGGGAATTCAACCCGCCAGAGGCAAGATGCAGCAGACAGGGAGCGTATGTGCGTCCCTGTCCACCTCAGCTTGATAAATCGCCCCCTTAGTGCACCTATATATATCTGTACTGAAGACAAACACTTTTTTGTGTAAACCCTGTGCTTGTCTCACACTCCCTAGACAATAAACTAATTCTGTAATCTTTCAGTGCTGCAAAAAAACATAATAATGCCTTGTATTTAGTGCACCTATATATCTGTACTGAAGACAAATGCTTTTGTGTAAACCTTGTGCTTGTCTCACACTCCCTAGACAATAAACTAATTCTGTAATCTGCCAGTGCTGCAAAAAAACATAATAATGCCTTGTATTTAGTGCACCTATATATATCTGTACTGAAGACAAACGCTTCTAAATGCCTCTTGCTTTTTTGTAAACCCTGTGTTTATCTCACACTCCCTAGACAATAAACTGACTCTGTAATCTGTCAGTGCTGCAAATAAAACAGGTTTGGGCTTTTTGCAGCATTTGGAAAACCCATGTTACAGATATTGCTTTTTATCTTCTATAGGGAGTGTGAGACAAAGTGGCGTTAGTTCCACATCTAAATATTACAACTATTGCTTCTAGGTATCCCTTTCAACAAAGGATATTAGGAGAATAAAACAAATGAGATAATCTAAATAAATTTGAAAGTTGTTTAAAATCACATGTTCTATCTAAATCATGAAGAAAAGGTTATAGAGGCAAAAATGAACACGATTTATGTCCTTTTAATAGCAGTTAGGATTAATTGTTGAGGGGGGTTACAGGCCATTGCAGTAAGGGGAATTTTGTGTGTTGTGCGGTTTGGGAATTTTCACTGGGGGTGTCAGATCTCAGGGTATTGCAGTTAATAGCACTGGCATTTTTTTTAAAACATCACCTGTATTTTCTAGTAGACAAATCCCTCCTAAATAAATGTGACATTTGTCTGTATAGTCAGGTGATCACTGTGGTAACAGCAAACAACTTGCAACACCTCCTGTACTGCACAATGAGACCTCTCTAATCTATATTATAGCCCCCAAAATCCCATATGGGCTTCCATTGATGACAATTTAGCAAATTGATACAGTAACAGAAGTGGTCACTTGGCCATTTTCAATATTGTTTACTAAAATATAAACAAAAATATACAGTTTTTGGCGCAGCTGTCTCACATGCTATGAAATAATAATGGTATATTGTAAATCTGCTGGGCCCCTGAAAAAAAAATATTTATATAATTTGTGTGGGTCACTTACTGAAATTTGACTTAAGGGGACAGTATACACTCATTTTCATATAACTGCATGTTATAGACACTACTATAAAGAATAAGATGCACAGATACTGATATAAAAATCCAGTATAAAATGGTTTAAAAACGTACTTAGAAGCTTTCAGTTTAGCTCCGTTGAAAAGGCAGTTGGAAAGCCCACTGCAAGTGGGAAATAAGACACTCCCCCCTCCCCCTTCTTTTGCATATGAAAAGACCCTTTACACAAACAGGAGCAAGCTGGAGAAGGTAGCTGACGGTATTCAAATAAAACTTTGGGGCTTGGTTAGGAGTCTGAAAATCAGAGCAATGTTATTTAAAAATAAGCAAAATTAAACATTTTTTTTTTAAAAAAAACGTCATGGGCTATATAAATAGATCATCAACAAAACATTTATGCAAAGAAAAAATGAGTGTATAATGTCCCTTTAAAGTAGCAAAAAAGCTAAAAATTGGCTCAGCACTGGGGTGACAAAAGGTTTATTAGCTAAAGACTTAAAGGGATTATCTGTCTTATAAAACAATAAAAATTCTGCTGTAGACTGTCTCTTTATTACCCATTTCCCAGTTTTGCACACAAACACTGTTATATTAATACACTTTTTACCTCTTATTACCTTGTATCTAAGCCTCTTCTGACAGCCCCCTGATCACATGACTTTTTATTTATTATCTATTGACTTGCATTTTAGCCAATTAGTGCTGTGTTGTGCTGACTC
Organism: Bombina bombina; assembly: GCF_027579735.1. Classification (NCBI taxonomy): domain Eukaryota; kingdom Metazoa; phylum Chordata; class Amphibia; order Anura; family Bombinatoridae; genus Bombina; species Bombina bombina. The sequence goes on from NC_069505.1 coordinate 214,751,750, forward strand.
TTAAAGGGTGTGAGCACAATGTTATCTATATGGCTCACATTAATTCACAGTCTCCTGTTGTGAAAAGCTAATAAAAAAGCATGTGATAAGAGGCTGCCTGTAGCGGCTTAGAAACAGAGAGAAATTTAGAGGTTTAAATGTTATAAAGTATATTAATATAACAATGTTAGTTGTGCAAACCTGGGGAATGGGTAGTAAAGGCAATTTTAGTGTTGACTGTCCCTTTAAGGACATATTGTTAGAATACATGATTACCTGCTTCTACAAGTTACAGTCTAGCTTTTTTCTTCCCTTTCTTTAGATGAAAACAGCGAGAGCGAGAGTGATTCTGATGACAGATTTAAAGGTAACATGCACTTTCTAAAGCACTGAGTATTTGTTAGTCCTTATTCCATTTACCAAAAGCTGTGTCTGAACTAAAGATAAAGGGGCATATTTATCAAAGTGCGAGCGGACATGATACGATGTAGCGTATCATGTCTGCTGCACATCAATAAATGCCAAAAGCATACGCTCTCTGCATTTATTATTGCACAAGCAGTTAACCAGAACTGCTTGTGCAATACCGCCCCCTGCAGATTTGTGGCCAATCAGCCCAATCAGATTTGATCGGGTTGATTTCTGTCCGCCGCCTCATAGTAGGCGGATAAGTTATGGAGTAGCGGTCTTTAGCAGCTTCATAACTTCTGTTTTTCCGGCGAGCCTGAAGGCTCGACGGAAACAAGGGGCATCAAGATCCTTTCGGAGCTTGATAATTCGGCTCCAAACACTTAAACTGACAGTAAATACTTCTTGTTTTTGTGTAAAATTGTTTTTTTGTCCCTTGCCCCCTAGAGAAGCCAAAAAGCAAAAACTAACCTCTGTTTTCAAAATGCTGCAAATTGCCTAAACCATCTATTTGATTTAAAGTATTTGCCGGTTACAGACTTTTTGGGGCCTTTAATCCAAAAGTAATTGGTGTTTAATGTTCTTTTAAAAGTGCTAAATTCCTGGTTTAAGCAGTAGAGGAAATATAGGGGTTATTATTTCAGGCTCTCTGAGGAAATGTGATTGGTGACACAGGAAACGCATCACATCTTTCCACTTGGTATGACATGGGAATGAATAAGATGTATATACTTTGTCTACAATAAATTATATACTTTTTACCTGCACCAAACCAAAGTGATGTCTGCGTTTTTCCTTACATTTGTAGAGAGTTGTTTGTTGCACACATGAGCTGCATATTATTTTATAGATGGTGACTCACTTATCAAAATAGCAAGTTAAGTGGGTGCTTTTGCTTAGATATAAGGGAGAGAAAAAACTCTCCCAGATCCTTATGGATACAGGCAGCAAGTCAGTTAGGATCATTGATACAGGCCGCAAGTCAGTTAGGATAATGGATACAGACAGCAAGTCAGTTAGGATCATTGATACAGGCCGCAAGTCAGTTAGGATAATGGATACAGGCACCAAGTCAGTTAGGATAATGGATACAGGCACCAAGTCAGTTAGGATAATGAATACAGGCAGTGAGTCAGTTAGGATCATGGATACAGGCAGTGAGTCAGTTAGGATCATGGATACAGACAGTGAATCAGTTAGGATAATGGATACAGGCACCAAGTCAGTTAGGATAATGGATACAGGCAGTGAGTCACTTAGGATAATGGATACAGGCACCAAGTCAGTTAGGATAATGGATACAGGCAGTGAGTCAGTTAGTATCATGGACACAGGCAGTGACTCAGTTATGATCATGGATACAGGCAGCAAGTCAGTTAGGATAATGGATACAGACAGCAAGTCAGTTAGGATCATTGATACAGGCCGCAAGTCATTTAGGATCATGGATACAGGCAGTGTGTCAGTTAGGATCATGGATACAGACAGTGAATCAGTTAGGATAATGGATACAGGCACCAAGTCAGTTAGGATAATGGATACAGACAGCAAGTCAGTTAGGATCATGGATACAGGCAGTGACTGAGTTAGAATCATGGATACAGGCAGCAAGTCAGTTAGAATAATGGATACAGGCAGCAAGTCAGTTAGAATAATGGATACAGACAGCAAGTCAGTTAGGATCATTGATACAGGCCGCAAGTCAAGATAATGGATACAGGCACCAAGTCAGTGAGGATAATGGATACAGGCAGCAAGTCAGTTAGGATCATGGGTACAGGCAGTGAGTCAGTTAGGATCATGGATACAGACAGTGAGTCAGTTAGGATCATGGATACAGGCAGCAAATCAGTTAGGAATGGATACATGCAGTGAGTCAGTTAGGATCATGGATACAGGCAGCAAGTCAGTTAGGAATGGATACAGGCAGTGAGTCAGTTAGGATCATGGATACGGGCATCAAATCAGTTAGGAATGGATACAGGCAGTGAGTCAGTTAGGATAATGGATACAGGCAGCAAGTCAGTTAGGATCATGGATACAGGCAGTGAGTCAGTTAGGATCATGGATACAGACAGTGAGTCAGTTAGGATCATGGATACAGGCACCAAATCAGTTAGGAATGGATACATGCAGCGAATCAGTTAGGATCAAGGATACATACATTTGCTTTAAATACCAGCTGCATCTTGATTTGATTTAAAACCCCAATTTTTTCTTTCATGACTCAGATAGAGCATGTAATTTTTAACAACTATAAAATATACTTCTATCATTTAATTTGTTTTGTTTCTTGGTATCCTTTTTTCAAAAACATACCTAGGTAGGCTAAGGAGTGCTTATTGGTGGCTGCACATGTATGCCTCATGTTATTTGCTTACACATGTGCATTGCTGTTTCTTCAATGAAGGATACCAAGAGAGGCGTAAGGCCAACCTAAAATTAATTAAAGGAACAAAAAAATCGGAGTTAAACTTTCATGTTTCAGACATATTGTTACAAATTACATTGTCCTTTATTGAAGAGCATACTTAGGTAGGCTCAGGGGTGTGCATGCGTCTGGAGCACTAGGCTGTGTACACTCTTCAACAAAGGATACCAAGAGAACTAATGAAATGATCTCTCTCAGAATCAAGAACGTTTAAATGTGATTTTCATGTCCTTTTGAGTAGTTTTAGATTCTAGACAAGATGTGTCTTCTGCTTCTGACAAAATTAATAGTTTTGGTTTGTTTCTTTCCCTGTTATATAATGATGGAAAATGTTTTAGGTGGGGCTCAGTCTTTTGTGCTTTTTAGTTGATTGTAACACACTGATAACTATAAACTAAATTGTTACAACTGTTAGAGTTACATCGTATGATTGACCTTTAAGCCAGGATATGTGAGTGTAATATTAGTATCTGTTTTGCATCCGCCTAATGGATTAGAGCCCATAAAGGGACAGTCTACTACAGAACTGTTATTGTTTAAAATATAGATAACCTTTCCCTAGTTTTGCACAACCAACACGGTTATATTAATGCACTTCCCCCTTATTTCAGTTCTTTTGACAGACTTGCAATTTAGCCAATCAGCACTGACTCATAGGTAAATCCACAGGAGTGAGCACAATGCTATCTATATGGCACACATGAACTAGCACTGTCTAGCTGTGAAAAACTGTCCAAATGCAATGAGATAAGAAGTGGCCTTCAAGGGCTTAGAAATTATCATATGAACCTACCTAGGTTTAGCTTTCAATAAAGAATACCAAGAGGTCAAAGCAAATTTGATGATAAAAGTACATTGGAAAGTTGTTGAAAAAATTGCATGCCCTCTCTGAAACATGAAAGTATAATTTTGATTGGACTTTAAAGGGACATTAAGCCCCATATTTTTCTTTCATTATTCAGACAGAACGTACAATTTTAAACAACTTTCCAATTTACTTCTATTATAAAATTTTCTTCATTTTCTTGTTAGCCTTTGTTGAAAAGCATGATCGTGACAATGTTATACATTAGCAGAACACTAGATGGAAGTACTAGTTCCTGTTATGAGTGACATCTGCGTTTCTACTCAAATACACTCACAACAGAAGCATCTGACAGAAGCACTTTTAATCCATACTGCACTGTGACTATAGTGAATATATCAAGCAAATGCACATAGAGAGTAAACAACTGGTTAATGTAATCAGCTGGTAATGTTAGTAAACAATATATTAGCATCAGGAAACCACACGCTTTGCCTGTACAAGGTCATGAGGGACCCGCTATGCCAGTCATAAGCTCAGAGTGAATGCTGCCCGCCTGCCGGCTGGGTATATAATGCGGGCACAGAGCAGGGTTAAAGCTTGGTTAACACTGTATAATATGATAAATAGAAAAGCTTGCGACTTACTGTGATACAGCAACCAGTGTGCGCCTCTGAGGGCCGCCATGTTTATGTAAAGTGGAAGCATTCCCTTAGTTAGTGTTCTGCTGCTGTCAGATGAGAAGGGCTCCTTCCCCTACTGCTTGTTTTGCTGGCCCAGTACAGGCATTGGACTGTAACCTGAGCACAACACACATATGGGCTGGACAAGAGGTTGGCATTGTATAAGGAAGCACCCACTGTGTGTGACTGGTATAGATAGACACGCTATGCTGGGAACACCTACTGCGTGTGACTGCTATATACACACTATGCTGGGAACACCTACTGCGTGTGACTGCTATATACACGTTATGCTGGGAACACCTACTGCGTGTGACTGCTATATACAGACTATGCTGGGAACACCTACTGTGTGTGACTGCTATATACACACTATAATAGGAACACCCACTGTGTGTGACTGGTATAGACACGCTATGCTGGGAACACCTACTGCGTGTGACTGGTATAGACACGCTATGCTGGGAACACCTACTGCGTGTGACTGCTATATACACACTATGCTGGGAACACCTACTGCGTGTGACTGCTATATACACGCTATGCTGGGAACACCTACTGCGTGTGACTGCTATATACACGCTATGCTGGCTACACCTACTGCGTGTGACTGCTATATACACGCTATGCTGGGAACACCTACTGCGTGTGACTGCTATATACACGCTATGCTGGGAACACCTACTGCGTGTGACTGCTATATACACGCTATGCTGGGAACACCTACTGCGTGTGACTGCTATATACACGCTATGCTGGGAACACCTACTGCGTGTGACTGCTATATACACGCTATGCTGGGAACACCTACTGCGTGTGACTGCTATATACACACTATGCTGGGAACACCTACTGCATGTGACTGCTATATACACGCTATGCTGGGAACACCTACTGCGTGTGACTGCTATATACACGCTATGCTGGGAACACCTACTGCGTGTGACTGCTATATACACACTATAATAGGAACACCCACTGTGTGTGACTGGTATAGATAGACATGCTATGCTGGGAACACCTACTGCGTGTGACTGCTATATACACGCTATGCTGGGAACACCTACTATGTGTGACTGCTATATACACACTATGCTGGGAACACCTACTACGTGTGACTGCTATATACACACTATGCTGGGAACACCTACTGCGTGAGACTGGTATATACACACTAAAATGGGAACACCTACTGCATGTGACTGCTATATACACACTATAATAGTAACACCCACTGTGTGTGACTGGTATAGATAGACACGCTATGCTGGGAACACCTACTGCGTGTGACTGCTATATACACACTATGCTGGGAACACCTACTGCGTGTGACTGCTATATACACACTATGCTGGGAACACCTACTACGTGTGACTGCTATATACACACTATGCTGGGAACACCTACTGCGTGTGACTGCTATATACACGCTATGCTGGGAACACCTACTGCGTGAGACTGCTATATACACACTATAATGGGAACACCTACTGCATGTGACTGCTATATACACACTATAATAGGAACACCCACTGTGTGTGACTGGTATAGATAGACATGCTATGCTGGGAACACCTACTGCGTGTGACTGCTATATACACACTATGCTGGGAACACCTACTGTGTGTGACTGCTATATACACACTATGCTTGGAACACCTACTGCATGTGACTGCTATATACACACTATAATGGGAACACCTACTGCGTGTGACTGCTATATACACACTATAATGGGAACACCTACTACGTGTGACTGCTATATACACGCTATGCTGGGAACACCTATTGCGTGTGACTGCTATATACACACTATAATGGGAACACCTACTACGTGTGACTGCTATATACACACTATGCTGGGAACACCTACTGCATGTGACTGCTATATACACACTATGCTGGGAACACCTACTGCGTGTGACTGCTATATACACACTATAATGGGAACACCTACTGCGTGTGACTGCTATATACACACTATGCTGGGAACACCTACTGCGTGTGACTGCTATATACACACTATGCTGGGAACACCTACTGCGTGTGACTGCTATATACACACTATAATGGGAACACCCACCCCATGATTGATATGTACACAATTTGCTGAGTGGTTGCTGGTATCATTTGTGAACTGTTCCCATTGAGTGACTGGTTTACAAAGTTTTTTCAGAACGTTTACAGTTCTGGGCTGGTGTCATAGCTACCCTAGGTGAAGGCGCATTGCGTGTAAGAGA
>NC_069505.1:214765795-214775795 GCF_027579735.1 Bombina bombina
CACTATCAATTTTTCCTCAGTAGATTGTGTGATAATGTTGTTTTTACGTGCATAACTAATGATATCCACAATCTCTTTTTGAAATTTACTGGTCGGATTTTCCTTGAGTTTTGTGTATACATCCCTCTGGTTAAGCTGTCTTTTAGCCTCTGTAATGTAGTCAGTTCTGTTAAGAACGACTACATTACCTCCCTTGTCTGACTGTCTGATTATGATATTATCATTTTCAGACAGTTCTTTCAGAGCCATTTTTTCTTTGTATGTCAAATTAGTTTGCTTTTTATTTTTATTTTTGTCTGTCACTGATTTCTCTAAGTTACGTAACTTAAATTCCACTGTCTTTTGAAAAACATCAATTACCTTAGAACGTGTCTTGAATGGATAAAAGGTACTTTTATTCTTGATGTGTTTTGTTGAGACATTGCTTTCTTGAAGGCACTCACTCTTATCTACTTCACCCTCATTTAGCAATTGGTCTAGATCCCTCAGTGTGTTCAATTCTGAAAAGTTTAGATTAGACATTAATGCAACATCATTGGTTTCTTCTGCTCTTTCTATACTAATATCAGGTTCATTTTGTGCCTCCTCATCCTTTTTAAAAAAATGTTTTTTCAAAGTTATTTTTCTTGCAAACCTATTAATATCTAGGATTGTCTCAAAGATGTTAAAGTGATGAGAAGGCACAAAATTTAAACCTTTCGAGAGCAGATCAACCTGTGCAGAAGTCAAGGGTACAGAAGATAAATTGACCACATTCTTATCCCTTAGGCATATTTCTTCGCTCCCCTTTGTGATCTTGTTTTGATTGTTTTTTTGTTCTTCTGTACCTCCTTTATTTCTTCTGCAACCACCCCGACTACCTCTGTGTGTTTTTTTCTCACTTCTTGCGTGGCCAGAGCCTGCCCGTTTTTTGACTGTGAAGTAGGATTTTCACTGTAATATACTGCATCATTCTCTTGAAAGACTACTGCAGTTTCACCTACATCAGGGTAATCACCATCTGATGAGTCACACTCATACTCAGTGTCTGAAAATGTTACACTTTTGCCCTTCTTATTCCCTTTCCAGTTACTTTGTTTGTTTTTATTCTTTAAATTTCTTTTATACCCTTTTTTAGAATTGTCCTCCTGAGTCCATCTATAGACCTGGTTAGAATCATAGTCTCTTTTATCCCTAGTCATCTTTCTTGACTTGAATTGCCATAATTCCCTTTTAAATGTGTTCATTTTGATTTCAAATTGTCTGTCATATTTCTTAAAATCAGGATCATGCTGATGTTTTTTTAGTAGGGTCTGGGTATCCCTAATCTCTGTCATAAGTGTAGTTCTTTGTTTCCTTTTATGCACTAACAGTAAATCTATTAGTGCAAAGGAACAAGTGTCCAGAATTGAGTTCCACTTTTCTATGAAATCCAAATCTGTTACTATAAATGAGGGAAATTTCCTAATGCGCAAGCCTCTGGGAATGCGGTTATCTTGTTTGTATAATAAAAATGATTTAATATCAAGATCTAATTTAATGTCCTTACGTCTAAGTGCATCCATATCAAAGAACAAGCTGTCTAATGTGTGTATGATTTCATTAAAGTTCTCATTAACATCATCCTTAAATTCACTTAATACATATGCTTCTTCCATTTTGCCTGAAATATAAGTTTTTATTCCTATCTACACCTCAATCAATATCTGTATATTGTTTATAAAAACACTACTGAATGTACTTTTATGAAGTTCTCAAAAATCTATATAGATGTAGCAGGAAACATTAATGGTTCTTGAAAAAAATATATAAACCAAGTTTTGTTTTGATTTGATTATTTGATATATTTTTAAAAGGTATACAAGCAAGAACCCAGAAATGTAATTTCTGCTAAGTTATATATAGTGTAGTTAAATTTGATACCTGTGTCAGTGTTCTTACCTAAAGGGATTTAACTACACTATATATAACTTAGCAGAAATTACATTTCTGGGTTCTTGCTTGTATACCTTTTAAAAATATATCAAATAATCAAATCAAAACAAAACTTGGTTTATATATTTTTTTCAAGAACCATTAATGTTTCCTGCTACATCTATATAGATTTTTGAGAACTTCATAAAAGTACATTCAGTAGTGTTTTTATAAACAATATACAGATATTGATTGAGGTGTAGATAGGAATAAAAACTTATATTTCAGGCAAAATGGAAGAAGCATATGTATTAAGTGAATTTAAGGATGATGTTAATGAGAACTTTAATGAAATCATACACACATTAGACAGCTTGTTCTTTGATATGGATGCACTTAGACGTAAGGACATTAAATTAGATCTTGATATTAAATCATTTTTATTATACAAACAAGATAACCGCATTCCCAGAGGCTTGCGCATTAGGAAATTTCCCTCATTTATAGTAACAGATTTGGATTTCATAGAAAAGTGGAACTCAATTCTGGACACTTGTTCCTTTGCACTAATAGATTTACTGTTAGTGCATAAAAGGAAACAAAGAACTACACTTATGACAGAGATTAGGGATACCCAGACCCTACTAAAAAAACATCAGCATGATCCTGATTTTAAGAAATATGACAGACAATTTGAAATCAAAATGAACACATTTAAAAGGGAATTATGGCAATTCAAGTCAAGAAAGATGACTAGGGATAAAAGAGACTATGATTCTAACCAGGTCTATAGATGGACTCAGGAGGACAATTCTAAAAAAGGGTATAAAAGAAATTTAAAGAATAAAAACAAACAAAGTAACTGGAAAGGGAATAAGAAGGGCAAAAGTGTAACATTTTCAGACACTGAGTATGAGTGTGACTCATCAGATGGTGATTACCCTGATGTAGGTGAAACTGCAGTAGTCTTTCAAGAGAATGATGCAGTATATTACAGTGAAAATCCTACTTCACAGTCAAAAAACGGGCAGGCTCTGGCCACGCAAGAAGTGAGAAAAAAACACACAGAGGTAGTCGGGGTGGTTGCAGAAGAAATAAAGGAGGTACAGAAGAACAAAAAAACAATCAAAACAAGATCACAAAGGGGAGCGAAGAAATATGCCTAAGGGATAAGAATGTGGTCAATTTATCTTCTGTACCCTTGACTTCTGCACAGGTTGATCTGCTCTCGAAAGGTTTAAATTTTGTGCCTTCTCATCACTTTAACATCTTTGAGACAATCCTAGATATTAATAGGTTTGCAAGAAAAATAACTTTGAAAAAACATTTTTTTAAAAAGGATGAGGAGGCACAAAATGAACCTGATATTAGTATAGAAAGAGCAGAAGAAACCAATGATGTTGCATTAATGTCTAATCTAAACTTTTCAGAATTGAACACACTGAGGGATCTAGACCAATTGCTAAATGAGGGTGAAGTAGATAAGAGTGAGTGCCTTCAAGAAAGCAATGTCTCAACAAAACACATCAAGAATAAAAGTACCTTTTATCCATTCAAGACACGTTCTAAGGTAATTGATGTTTTTCAAAAGACAGTGGAATTTAAGTTACGTAACTTAGAGAAATCAGTGACAGACAAAAATAAAAATAAAAAGCAAACTAATTTGACATACAAAGAAAAAATGGCTCTGAAAGAACTGTCTGAAAATGATAATATCATAATCAGACAGTCAGACAAGGGAGGTAATGTAGTCGTTCTTAACAGAACTGACTACATTACAGAGGCTAAAAGACAGCTTAACCAGAGGGATGTATACACAAAACTCAAGGAAAATCCGACCAGTAAATTTCAAAAAGAGATTGTGGATATCATTAGTTATGCACGTAAAAACAACATTATCACACAATCTACTGAGGAAAAATTGATAGTGTCACATCCAGTGACACCAATTTTTCATCAGTTGCCCAAGCTTCATAAGGATCCCCTGTCCCCGCCTGGAAGACCTATTATAGCGGGGATAGGGTCTCTAAATGAGGCTCTCTCAGAACTTGTTGATACATTTTTGCAGCCGTTGGTATGCCAACTGCCTAGTTATATTCAAGATACGACATCTTTTATAAATAAAATCTCTAAAGTTAAATGGGAAACCAACTATAGACTTATGGTTGTGGATGTTACTTCATTGTATACATCTATTGAGCATAACAAAGGCCTTCAAGCTATAGAATTTTTTATCAACACTATGTGTGACTTTGAAGAGGCAACCAAGATATTTCTGATAAGAGCAATAGAATATCTGTTGTCGCATAACTATTTCATGTTTCAGACAGAGTACTACCTCCAAAGACGTGGGACAGCGATGGGGGCAAAATTTGCCCCATCCTATGCCAACCTCTTTATGGGGTGGTGGGAACTGTCCCACGTCTTTGGAGATAGCAACCCATTCAAAGGAGAAATAATTCAATATTATCGTTATATTGATGATCTGTTCTTCATCCTGGACTGTGATGCCACAAGGGCAGATTATTTCTGTCAATATCTCAATTGTAACCAGCAAGGTATTGAATTCACGGGAACACACAGTCAATACAGTGTGAACTTTCTCGACCTCACAGTCCAGGGGGGGGAAATCGGAACCCCTATACAGACTAAAATGTACAGGAAGGAAACGGCGGGAAACACCCTGCTACAGTTTGAATCTTGTCACCCACGACATGTTTTGAGGGGTATACCGAAAGGGGAATATATCCGCATCAAAAGGAATTGTTCCAATGAAAGTGAATATCAGCGTCAGGCTAGTGAGGCCACAGCTAGATTTAAACAGAGAGGGTATCGTGATAGTATCCTTATAACAGCAAAAGAAGATGTGGATCAAATTCCCAGAGAACAGTTACTTCAATATAAATCAAAAAAACACAGAGACAATAAGGATGATTTGAGTAAGATCAAGTTCATTACCACATATAGTGCAGAATACACTAAAATATGTAATATAATTGAAGAATCTCTTCCAATTTTGTATTCTGATCCAATTATCAAAGAAATTCTGGACTCAGGGTGTGAATTCATCCCTAGGAGAGCAAAAACTTTGGGCAACCATTTGTCACCCTCAGATGTGAAACCTAAAAAGAGCAAATGTTGGTTAAAACAGAAAAAGGGATGCTTCAAATGTAGACGTCCCGTTTGCAAAACATGTGGTTTCATATGTGAGGGGGATAAATTTGTTTCTAACGTAACCCATACTGAATATGACATTAGATTTTTTATTAATTGTGCAACAACACATGTCGTCTATCTTCTGACTTGTGATCTCTGCAAAATTCAATATACAGGGAAAACTAAACGTTCCTTAAAAGATAGGTTCTTGCAACATCTTAGATCTATTGAGGACGAAGATAGTGATACACCAGTATCAAGACATTTCAAAACAAAACACAATTCAGATGTCTCTTCTCTAAAGATACAGGCAATTGACCACATCACAACATGGAAGAGAGGTGGCAATAGGGAAGCATTGCTAAATAAAAAGGAGATTTTTTGGATGTTTAAATTACAGACTAGTGAACCAGATGGATTAAACGTCAGACGTGATCTGGATGTTTTTACTTGAGTTTAAAATATCAATTTAGGCCTTTTTTCTGCTAATGGTATTGCCACTGAATGTTAATATATATATCAGAAAGTGGTCTGTCTTTTGAAGGAGGTACTCATATATTGTTTGTATATGCATTATATGGAAGCTGTGTGTCACTACAATGTTTCTTTACGTTATATATATGTCCTGTTTAAAAATAGTACTTTAAATGTGGAATTTTTTAGACATTTCATAGAATTTATTTTGTTTCTTATAGGTTTTTTTTTGGAAAATATTCACATGTTAATGTATGAGGGCATTTTCTCAGCTAATATATATGTCTTACAAAATGTTTTAAATGTTGTGACATTTGTTTGCTCTACTTGTGGAAATAGGTAACCAATCAGGTATAACAGTATTGTGATGTCATGATCTAGCTCAGCCTTTTAAGAGGCGTTTGAGCTGATCCCCAGGTAAGCAGTGATCAAGTGCACCTGGTGCACGAAACATGTCTGCATGGGGATCAGCTCACTTGCCTGATTGTTAGAGTCACTGCTGGCTCTGTACAGGACATCCTGGTTTTGTCCTTTTTAACATATGGAATAAAGTTCTTCTTTTATACTCTGCTGCCTGGAACTCGACATTATTTGCTCTTTTTGAGTATAGTGCTTTCTATAGCACTTTCAGCATCATATCCTTTTCTACCTGAGCGCCTTCTCTACTTCTGCATTCTGTATCTAGGGTATGGTAGGAACATCAATAATGAGATGAGAAGAGACCCACAGTCATTTATAGAAGCAACTATAGTCAATGGACATATTTAAGCCACGAGGTGCTATAGTGTCAAGTCGGTAGATCCACCGTGATTCCATTTTTAGTAGAGCCTTGGCTCGATCTCCCCCACGTCTATTTTTCGGTACGTGGTCAATTAGAATGGTCCTCAATGAAGAGATAGAATGTCCAGCTTGTGCACAGTGGCGTGCCACCGGTTGGTCAGAGGTGCCTTTTTCCAAAGCCAATCGAATGGCTGTCTTATGGTGAGTGCTGATCTTTCTTGTAAATATATATAAATATATATATATATATATATATATATATATATATATATATAATGTGTGTGTGTGTTTGTTATGTCTATGTGTGTGTGTGTGTGTATATATATATATATATATATATATATATATATATATATATATATATATATATATATATATATATATATATATATATATATATATATATATATATATATATAATGTGTGTGTGTGTGTGTGTATATATATATATATATATATATATATATATATATATATATATATATATATATTTCTTCTGTTAAAGGGACATGCCACCCACATTTTTTCTTTTATGATTTAGAAAGAGAATGCAATTTTAAACATCTTTCTAATTTACTTATATTATCTAATTTGTTTTATTCTCTTGATATTCTTTGATGAAAAGCATATCTAGATATGCTCACTAGCTGCTGATTGGTTGCTGCACATAGAAGCCTCATGTGATTGGCTCACCATGTGCATTGCTTTTTCTTCAACTAAGGATATCTAAAAAATTAAGCAAAATAAATAATGGAAGTAAATTGTAATGTTGTTTAAATTTCTATTCTCTATCTGAATCATGAAAGAAAGATTTTGGGTTTAGTGGCCCTTTAAGTGTGATCAGTCCACGGGTCATCATTACTTCTGGGATATTACTCCTCCCCAACAGGAAGTGCAAGAGGATTCACCCAGCAGAGCTGCATATAGCTCCTCCCCTCTACGTCACTCCCAGTCATTCTCTTGCACCCAACGACTAGATAGGATGTGTGAGAGGACTATGGTGATTATACTTAGTTTTATATCTTCAATCAAAAGTTTGTTATTTTAAAATAGCACCGGAGTGTGTTATTATCTCTCTGGCAGAGTTTGAAGAAGAATCTACCAGAGTTTTTGTTATGATTTTAGCCGGAGTAGTTAAGATCATATTGCTGTTTCTCGGCCATCTGAGGAGAGGTAAACTTCAGATCAGGGGACAGCGGGCAGATGAATCTGCATAGAGGTATGTAGCAGTTTTTATTTTCTGACAATGGAATTGATGAGAAAATCCTGCCATACCGATATAATGTCATGTATGTATACTTTACACTTCAGTATTCTGGGGAATGGTACTTCACTAGAATTACACTGTAAGAAATACATAAAGCTGTTTAATAACTAGAGATTATGTTTAACGTTTTTGCTGGAATGTAAAATCGTTTTCATTTACTGAGGTACTGAGTGAATAAATGTTTGGGCACTATTTTTCCACTTGGCAGTTGCTTAATCTATTTTCTGACAGTTTCTGTTCTCCCTCACTGCTGTGTGTGAGGGGGAGGGGCCGTTTTTTGGCGCTTTTACTACGCATCAAATATTTCAGTCAGCAACTCATTGTATTCCCTGCATGATCCGGTTCATCTCTACAGAGCTCAGGGGTCTTCAAAACTTATTTTGAGGGAGGTAATTTCTCTCAGCAGAGCTGTGAGAATTATAGTTTGACTGAGATAAAAAACGTTTATTCTGTAATTTGTTTCCTGCTTTCAGAATTTGTTATCTTTGCTAATGGGATTAAACCTTTGCTAAAGTTGTGTTATTTACAAGGATTGAGGCTATAACTGTTTCAATTTATTAATTTTCAACTGTCATAGATCTTCTGTGCTTCTTAAAGGCACAGTACGTTTTAATATTATTCTAATTGAATTGTATTTCCAAGTTACAAGTTTATTTGCTAGTGTGTTAAACATGTCTGATTCAGAGGATGATACCTGTGTCATTTGTTGCAATGCCAAAGTGGAGCCCAATAGAAATTTATGTACTAACTGTATTGATGCTACTTTAAATAAAAGTCAATCTGTACAAATTGAACAAATTTCACCAAACAACGAGGGGAGAGTTATGCCGACTAACTCGCCTCACGTGTCAGTACCTACATCTCCCGCTCAGAGGGAGGTGCGTGATATTGTAGCGCCGAGTACATCTGGGCGGCCATTACAAATCACATTACAGGACATGGCTACTGTTATGACTGAGGTTTTGGCTAAATTACCAGAACTAAGAGGTAAGCGTGATCACTCTGGGGTGAGAACAGAGTGCGCTGATAATATTAGGGCCATGTCAGACACTGCATCACAGGTGGCAGAACATGAGGACGGAGAACTTCATTCTGTGGGTGACGGTTCTGATCCAAACAGACTGGATTCAGATATTTCAAATTTTAAATTTAAACTGGAAAACCTCCGTGTATTACTAGGGGAGGTGTTAGCGGCTCTGAATGATTGTAACACAGTTGCAATACCAGAGAAAATGTGTAGGTTGGATAAATATTTTGCGGTACTGACGAGTACTGAGGTTTTTCCTATACCTAAGAGACTTACTGAAATTGTTACTAAGGAGTGGGATAGACCCAGTGTGCCGTTCTCACCCCCTCCGATATTTAGAAAAATGTTTCCAATAGACGCCACCACAAGGGACTTATGGCAAACGGTCCCTAAGGTGGAGGGAGCAGTTTCTACCTTAGCTAAGCGTACCACTATCCCGGTGGAGGATAGCTGTGCTTTTTCAGATCCAATGGATAAAAAATTAGAGGGTTACCTTAAGAAAATGTTTGTTCAACAAGGTTTTATATTGCAACCCCTTGCATGCATTGCGCCGATCACGGCTGCAGCGGCATTCTGGATTGAGTCTCTGGAAGAGAACATTGGTTCAGCTACTCTGGACGACATTACGGACAGGCATTCATTTCGGAGGCCGTAGTACATCTTACTAAACTTACGGCGAAGAATTCAGGATTCGCCATTCAGGCACGCAGGGCGCTGTGGCTAAAATCCTGGTCAGCTGATGTTACTTCTAAGTCTAAATTGCTTAACATACCTTTCAAAGGGCAGACCTTATTCGGGCCCGGGTTGAAAGAGATTATCGCTGACATTACAGGAGGTAAAGGCCATGCCCTGCCTCAGGACAAAGCCAAAGCCAAGACTAGACAGTCTAATTTTCGTTCCTTTCGTAATTTCAAAGCAGGAGCAGCATCAACTTCCTCTGCACCAAAACAGGAAGGAGCTGTTGCTCGCTACAGACAAGGCTGGAAACCTAACCAGTCCTGGAACAAGGGCAAGCAGACTAGGAAACCTGCTGCTGCCCCTAAAACAGCATGAATTGAGGGCCCCCGATCCGGGATCGGATCTAGTGGGGGGCAGACTTTCTCTCTTCGCCCAGGCTTGGGCAAGAGATGTTCAGGATCCCTGGGCGCTAGAGATAATATCTCAGGGATACCTTCTGGACTTCAAATACTCTCCTCCAAGAGAGAGATTTCATCTGTCAAGATTGTCAACAATCCAGACAAAGAAAGAGGCGTTTCTACGCTGCGTACAAGAGCTCTTGTTAATGGGAGTAATCCATCCAGTTCCACGATCAGAACAGGGACAGGGGTTTTACTCAAATCTGTTTGTGGTTCCCAAAAAAGAGGGAACTTTCAGACCAATCCTGGACTTAAAGATCCTAAACA
>NC_069505.1:214790795-214822126 GCF_027579735.1 Bombina bombina
GATTCCACGGCTCCCGCCCGTATCTCCGGTGGGCGGACCTAAATTGAATCATCCTTTGGCACCATTTATACCCTGATATTTCTCCCACTGTTCCTGGTTCCCTCGGCATAATGACTGGGGGATGAGGGAAGTGGGGGGGAGGTATTTAAGCCTTTGGCTGGGGTGTATTTGTCTGGTGGCCAGGTTCTTAATTCTCAACAGTAATGAATAAAGCCGTGGACTCTCCTCCCCTTGATGGAAATTAAATTATCAGGTAAGCATAATTTGTTATTTCACTTTAGACAGATTAGATAAGAGAAGTACAGGCAGGGGTCTTTTTTTGTGGGGGTACTCACCGGTACCGAGTACCCCCACCTCTGCCATCTCATAACCGGTAATAATTGTAATCATTGTGTTATTACTTTAGTTTATGCAAGAGGGGGCTGCAAAATACATCAAACATTTTTAAATAATTTTGTCCCTTTTGCTTTTCTCAAAGTTACTGAGCAAATTTTAGCAATCAATAATCCATGAGTATAGGCACCTTTTATTTATTTACAAAAAAGCACTGTGTACAGTAGTGTGCTAATGAGCTTTTATATCTTGTGCACAGCTGCTTGTTTTCTAAGGTAGTGTAGCACAAATGTGCAGGGTAAAAATCCTGAGAAAAAAAAGTCTTTGGAGCAAGTTTGCAAATATTTTATAATGGATTGGCTTAAACCTCATGTGAGACACTGATTGAGGTTGCGCTATTATTCATGTGCCGTAACATTATAACAAACCCCATTAATAAAGTCTCGTACCCACAGCTAGAGAGACCAACAAAGCAGGTGCGAGAAGCTGAGGAGCGCCTCAAGGCCATACCCCAGTTCTGTTTTCCTGATGCCCGTGACTGGCAGCCAGTCTCTGAATATAACAGGTACGTAGAAATCTTTTTAAGTTTGGATTTTTTTTTTTTATTTTTTTTTTACAAACAGCTGTTTTATATTTTCCTGACTGCACTTCTCTGTGACAATGCTTCCAAGTGACAGCCCTGGAATCTGTGACAATGCTTCCAAGTGACATCCCTGGAATCTGTGACAATGCTTCCAAGTGACAGCCCTAGAATCTGTGACAATGCTTCCAAGTGACGGCCATTCATGCCTACACAGAGGACATATTCTATACAGAAAGGGTTCTGTAGCTAGAGCTGATAACTGCACATCTAATCACATTCACTTGCACTGATCTGTAGACTTATGGTCCTAATGGTGAACGTTTCATAGATAGACAGTATAAATTTCTCTTTCTTTCTCTCTCTTTCTCTCTCTTTCACTCTCTTTCTCTCTTTCTCTTTCTCTCATTCTCTTTCTCTCTCTTTCTCTCTCTTTCTCTCTCTTTCTCTCTCTTTCTCTCTCTTTCTCTCTTCATTTTCTCTCTCTCTTTCTCTCTCCTCTTTCTCTCTCTCTTTCTCTCTCTCTTTCTCTCTCTCTTTCTCTCTCTCTTTCTCTCTCTCTTTCTCTCTCTCTTTCTCTCTCTCTTTCTCTTTCTCTCTTTTTTTTCTCTTTTTCTCTCTTTCTCTCTTTCTCTCTCTTTCTCTCTCTTTCTCTCTCTTTCTCTCTCTTTCTCTCTCTTTCTCTCTCTTTCTCTCTCTTTCTCTCTCTTTTGCTCTCTCTCTCTCCTCCAGAGGTTTTGAAACTACATTTCCCATGATGCTCAGCCAGCTGAGGATGTCTGGTCTAGGGTGCACTAACATTAGCGTGTGGGATAGTGCGGCTGCGCTAATTCCCACACATAATAAACTAATGGGGGCGCGCACTAAAATTCACGTTGGATAATATTTGAGCACTAAGCTGGTGCGCAAGGAGTACCGTTCTGTGCTATACTAATTAAAATAATGGTTTACTTCAGGACGCTGGTATTTTGGATTGTGCTGGGGTGCAACACTTCACTCTCTACTTGTAATACAACGTGCAAGCTCATAGCGCTCCCTCCACTTTAAATTAAAAATATAGGGTGTTCTAAAAGAAAAGAAGTTTTGGCTGTTTTTAAGATGCTTTAAATGATTTAAAGGGACACTGAACCCAAATATTTTATTTTGTGATTCAGATAGAGCATACAATTTTAAGCAACTTTCTAATTTACTCCTATTAGCAAATGTTCTTCATCCTTTTGGCATCTTTATTTGAAAAGCAAGAATGTAAGTTTAGATCCCGGCCCATTTTGGTGAACAACCTGGGTTGTTCTTGCTGATTGGTGGATACATTCATCCACTAATAAACAAGTGCTGTCCAAGGTTTTGGACTTTCTTTTTCAAATAAAGATAGCAAGAGAATGAAGAAAAAATTAATATAGGAGTAAATTGGTAAGTTGCTTAAAATTTCAGGATCTATCTGAATCACAAAAGAGAAAATTTTGGTTCAGTGTCCCTTTAACAATTCACTTGTAATACCATATTTCACCCAGAAAGATAAAGTACCTTGTGCTCCACTTGTAATTAAAGGGACTTGAAACCCCAATTTTTTCTTTCACGATTCATATAGAGCATACAATTTAAAAAAAAGTTCCCAATTTACTTTTTTTTATCAAATTTGCTTTGTACTCATGTTATTCTTTGTTGAAGAGATACCTAGGTAAGTAATGTGCACATGCCTGAAGCACTACATGACAGTAAATAGTGCTGACATCTAGTGATCTTGCTAATGTATAACATTGTTATAAAACTGCTGCCATCTAGTGCTCCTGCTAATGTATAACATTGTTATAAAACTGCTGCCATCTAGTGCTCTTGCTAATGTATAACATTGTTATAAAACTGCTGCCATCTAGTTCTCCTGCTAATGTATAACATTGTTATAAAACTGCTGCCATCCAGTGCTCTTGCTAATGTATAACATTGTTACAAAACTGCTGCCATCTAGTGCTCTTGCTAATGTATAACATTGTTATAAAACTGCTGCCATCTAGTTCTCCTGCTAATGTATAACATTGTTATAAAACTGCTGCCATCTAGTGCTCTTGCTAATGTATAACATTGTTATAAAACTGCTGCCATCTAGTGCTCTTGCTAATGTATAACATTGTTATAAAACTGCTGTCATCTAGTGCTCTTGCTAATGTATAACATTGTTATAAAACTACTGCCATCTAGTGCTCTTGCTAATGTATAACATTGTTTTATAAAACTGCTGCCATCTTGTACTGCAGATACGTGCGCGCTCCTGAACTTACCTTTCTGATTTTCAACAAAGGATAACAAGAAAGTGAAAATTTGGGGGGTTTATATCCCTTTAAGACCTTTGTCATTAAATGTTGAGTATAAAGGGCCATAATAATAATAAAAAAATTGCATGCTTTAATTCGTTAGAGCAAGTAATTTTAAGACTAGTATCGACCTTGATCTACTGTGTGTTTTTACCTCTGCATAGGGGTTAATCGCACAGTAGAAGCACTGCTGGTCCTGAGTGAAAACCGCCCCTGAACCAATCAGTAGCACATCCCCTCTAGCAACCAAAGAGTTAAAGGAAAAATCCTCACTGTCTGACTCTATTTTCAGGCAAGTATCTAACATGCAACTCCTCACGCCCCTATACGCTCACTGTTATCAGACTATTGTCAGGTCTATTAGTGAACCCATCCCTATAAACTGTTAGAGACAGATTTGTCTCACCTAATAACTTCTGATGAGAAGGGGCTTTTATTGTAAGATTGTGTATATGGTACATGGTAACGTTGCTTATCATGATATAGAATAATTTATTTCACAAGCATGAAAATCATTCCAAATCACGTCTAGCAATCAGTAAACGTGTAAAATACCCTAGAGTGAAAGGTCTGAAGGAGTTTTTCTTTCCTAAGAGATAGTGAGTCCACAACGTCATCAATTACTGTTGGGAATATCACTCCTGGCCAGCAGGAGTAGGCAAAGAGCACCACAGCCAAGCTGTTAAGTATCACTCCCCTACCCACAAACCCCGGTCATTCTCTTTGCCTTGGTGCATGGAGGTGGTAAAGTTTTGGTGTCTGAAGAAAATTGGATTTCTTTTACTTCAAGCAAGTTTTCCGTAGTCCATATTAATCTCTTCAGTAGGGTAGTGGTGGCTTTAAAGCAGTTAGGAACTTGTGAGGTGGGCCTCACTGCGTTTTCCTAACATGTTGCTGCCCCTGTATAGAAGCCAGAGTAGGTTTACTCTGTTCTTTCTTTTTTCCACAGGTCTCTGTGAGGAGTGGTGTCCTCTCGTACCGTGTGTGCTGTCCTCCTGCCAGACATCAGATAGCAAGGTTTCTGCTCCAGCTTCTACTACCTTAGTTAGCCTTTCTCATAATTCTGATGAGGAAGATACATTGGTAGCTTTTGAGGGTGAAATCTCAGATTCGGACAGTATAATTCTTTTTTCTGATGCTAAAGTTGTATCCTTAAGATTTAAGCTTGAACATCTCTATGTACTGTTAAAGGAGGTTTTGGCTACTCTGGACGACTGATATTCCTGTAACTGTCAACCCTAGGAAATCTAGTAAACTTAATAAATACTGTACTTTGATGTTCCTTCCTCTGTGGAGGTGTTTCCTGTGCCAATCCGTGCTACGGAGATTATAGCACAGGAATGGGAGAGACCAGGGATACCTTTTTCCCCGTCTCCTGTCTTTAAAAAGATGTTTCCTACCGCTGACTCCATTAAAGATTCTTGGCAAACGGTCCTAAAGTAGAAGGGACCATTTCTACTCTGGCTTAGAGAACTTCTATTCCTATTGAGGATAGCTGCTTCTTTAAGGACCCAATGGACAAAAAGCTAGAGGCTTATTTGAAGAAAATATATGTTCATCAAGGCCTCAAATGGCAACCTGCTGTCAGGTTAGGTAAAGTCCTGAATCAGACCCAAATGCTAGAATGAATAGTAACAACACACTAGCACACGGAGTATAAACCAGGACCTGACCCCACGACAGCTTCTAAGGAAATTAAGTACTCCAACAATAGTAAGAGGTATGGTTTACTCACTGATTTCAAGGTATGGGTACAAGGAAGCTTGATAGCAGAGTGGGGTCAGGAAGAGACGAAGTCAGGCAGGCTTTGATTGGCAATGAGATTTCAGGCAGGTAAGGGTTAACCAATAGCGTAGTCAGGCAAGCAGAGTTTGGCAACATGGTTTCAGGCAGGTAAGGGTTAACCAGAAGCATAGTCATGCAAGCAAAGTTTGGCAAAGATTGACAGGCAAAAGGTAGATTCAGGCTTGAAAGGTAAAGACTAAAAGAATCAGTAAACAACTGATATTGATGTACACTTAGTTAGCACTCGCATTCCTGCTCATAAATAAATGAGATAGATAAGTTTCAGACACTGGGATGGAGTCTAGAGCACACACATTAAAATATAACTTTTAATAAAAAAAAATGTTTAAAAAATGATGTGAAGGCAGAGACAAGTTCAAACAGGCAAAAGTTGATTAACAGGTAATCCGGATATCCAGCAAAGATTTACTCACGAGAAGCCACAGCAGGATAAAACAAACGGGCACCAGGAAACGGAAACGCCGGAACAAGAACCTGGCCTGACATCAGAAAAATGGGACGGCTTCAGGGAATGCATCAGCAGAGTGGGACAGCTTTAGGAAGCTTAAGAAGCGTAAGATGTTGCTAGGCAACACAGCCCAACAGCGCCAAAGACCGAAGCAGACTGCAGAGCGAGTGAGGAGAGGAGCGCGACACCTGCAGTGTGTATTGCCACTGTGACAAGTGCGGCAGCCTATTGGTTTGACGCCTTGTCTGGTTCTCTTGAGGTGGAGACTTCCTTAGAAGAGATTCAAGACAGGATTAAAGTCCTTAAGATAGCCAATTCCTTTTTTACTGACACTTCCATGCAGGTTATTAAACTGGGAGATAAAATATCTGGCTTTGCTGTGGTAGCGCACAGAGCTTTGTGGCTGAAATCTTGGTCAGCCGATGTGTCCTCTAAGTCCAAGCTTCTGACGATTCCTTACAAGGGCAAGACCTTGTTTGGCCCCAGTCTGGCAGAAATAATTTCTGATATTTCGGGTGGAAAGGGATCTTTTCTTCCACAAGACAAGAAGAATAGACCGAAAGGGCGTCAGAGTAATTTTCGTTCCTTTTGGAATTTCAGAGGGAAGTCCTCCTCGTCTTTTTCCAAACAGGAACAATCTAAGCCTTCTTGGAAACCCAATCAGTCTTGGAACAAGGGAAAGCATTCTAAGAATGAAGGGTTTGCATGGAGGTTTTGCCCCCGATTCGGGAGCGGATCAAGTGGGGGCAGGCTTTCTCAGTTCTATTAAGCATGGATACGAGATGTCCCAGATCCAGATTGGGCTAGGGTCTAGGTTTCTATTCCAATCTGTTTGTGGTTCCCAAAAAAGAGGAAACTTTCTGACCTATTCTGGACCTGAAGTTTCTAAAAAAGTTTCTCAGAGTACCATCCTTCAAGATGGAAACTATCCATTCCATTCTTCCTTTAGTGCAAGAGGGTCAGTTCATCATGACAATAGACTGGAAGGGTGCATACCTTCATGTTCCCATTCACAGGGATCATCACAAATTTCTGAGATTTGCCTTTCTGGACAAATGCTTTCAGTTTGTGGCTCTTCGGTTTTGGCTTAGCGACAGCTCCCAGAATTTTCTCAAAGGTTCTGTGAGCTCTCTTGGCAGTGATCCGGTCTCGGGGAATTGCAGTGGCGCCATACCTGGACAACATATTGGTTCAGGCGCCATCTTTTCAACAAGCAAACTCTCCCACGGAGATCTAGTCTTTTCTACGTTCCCACGGATGGAAAGTGAATCTGGAAAAGGAGTTCCTTTGTTCCAGCTACATTGGTAGTTTTCTTAGGGACCATCATAGATTCCCTGTCGATAAAAATATTTCTGACAGAGGTTAGAAGAGCCAAGATTCTTGCCTCTCTCTTCAGTCTACTGTTCAGCCAACAGTGGCTCAATGTATGGAGGTAATTGGTGTTATGGTTGCTTCCATGGACATCATTCCCTTTTGCTTGATTCCATTTGAGAGCTCTGCAGTTATGCATGCTCAGACAATGTAACGGGGACCATGCTGATCTGTCTCAGAGGATAGATTTAGATCAGTCAACAAGAGACTCTCTCCCGTGGTGGCTCTCTCAGGAACATCTGTCTCAGGGCACATGCTTTCGGAGACCTTCCTGGGTGATTGTGACCACAGACACCAGCCTTCTGAGTTGTGGAGTAGTCTGGGACTCGTTAAAGGCGCATGGACTATGGACTTGCGAGGAGTCTGCTCTCCCCATAAACATCTTGGAGTTGAGAGCTATTTTCAATGCTCTGATGGCTTGGCCTCAGTTGTCCTTAGGATAGGTGAGAATTGGCGCTTATATCAACCCTAATGCCAAGTATAGTTGTCCTTAGCCCGGTTTATCTGGTTACAGTCAGACAACATAACCTCAGTGGCTTACATAAAACACCAGGGAGGAACTCGGAGTTCCTTAGCCATGAAGGAGGTGGCTCGGATTGTTCAGTGGGCAGAAGCTCACAATTGCTGTGCATCCACATTCCAGGAGTGGACAACTGGGAAGCGGATTTCCTGAGCAGACAGATTTTTCATCCTGGGAAGTGGGCACTCCATCCGGAGCTGTTCTCCAGTTTAACCCTCAAATGGGTTAAATGCCAGAGCTGGATGTGATGACTTTTCGGCAGAACGCCAAGCTTCCAAGGTACGATTCATGGTCAAAAGATCCTCGGGCCGTTCTGAAAGATGCTCTGGCAGTTCCTTGGAATTTCAGGTTGGCATACCTGTTTCCTCTGTTTGCTCTCCTTCCCTTTATTACTCGTATCAAACAGGAGAGGGCATCAGTGGACTTGCGAGGAGTATGCTCTGGTCAGCAGCCTCCTGAGAGGATTGCGGCTCATTCCACGAGAGCTGTCTCCTCTTCTTGGGCTTTTAAAAATAAAGCTTCTGTGGAACAAATTTGCAAGGCTGCAACTTGGTCTTCTCTGCATACTTTTTCCAAATTTTAATACTTTTGCCTCGGCTGAGTCTTCTTTTGGGAGAAAGGTTCTTCAAGTGGTGATGCCTTCTGTTTAGGTCTACCTGTCTTGTCCCTCCCTAGTCATGTGTCCTCTAGCTTGGGTATTGGTTCCCAACAATAATTGATGACGTTATGGACTTACCATATCTTAGGAAAGAAAACAAAATTTATGCTTACTTGATAAATTTCTTTCTTTTTTTTTTTCTTTTTTTCTTTTTTCTTTTCTTTTCTCTTTTCTTTTTTCTTTTCTTTTCTCTTTTCTTTTCTTTTCCTTTCTTTCTTTGACCCCGCCCTTTATTTCAAGACAGTTATTTTTTGACTAAACCTCAGACACTCTACACCTTTGTGTTACTCCTCCATTTTTTTTTTCTCCATTTCCCTTCGGTCGAATGACTAGGGTTTGTGGGTAGGGGAGTGATACTTAACAGCTTGGCTGTGGTACTCTTTGCTCTTGCCTCCTTCTGCTGGCCAGGAGTAATATTCCCAACAGTAATTGATGATGTCGTGGACTCACCATATCCGGAAATAAACGTATCAGGTAAGCATACATTTTAAATTTTTTTTTTTTTTTTTACTGCAGTTTGACCTTGTGGAGCGGTCAGTGTTAGGGTAATAGGTGTGGTTTAGTGGGCGGTATTATAGCAGAGGTTAGCAATTTAAAAAGGGGTTTGCCTTTAATGGGATAAATGCTGGGGTGGCCATTTCTTGTAATTACTGTTCTATATTGTAAGTTATTAATATGGTTATTTATCAACAAACTAATCTGCAGCCTTTATTTCCTTATATTTTGTCTGTATTTCATTTAAAAGGACATTAAAGTCAAAATTAAACTTTCATGATTCAGATAGAGTACACAATTTAAAAAAATAATCCAATGCACTTCCATTATCAAAATGTGCACAATCTTTTTATATGCACATGCACCAGCTCTTACTAAGCATATACAATAATTCACAGTATATGCTTTTATGATTGGCTGTCACATGATGCAGGAAAATGGCAATAACTTGTCAGAAATAAAATGTACTAATAACTTTAAATTCAGACTAAGTACTTTTGCATTGTCTCTTTATTATATGTTTGTGTATTATGCAATTCTGCTTTATATAGTGGTCCTTTAATGCCCTAACACAGTGCGAGGTCTAGGAGACAATTCTTTTTATTTCAGAAGTATTTGTTCAACAGACAAGTGCTAACAGAATATACTGAGTGATAATTTACTACATCATGGTTTATTGGTGCAATGCAGTATTTTGTATTTATTTTTCCTGATCAAATATTATCCTTGTTTCAGTGAGACATTTTCCTTCATGTTAACTGGTGAAGATGGCAGCAGAAGGTTTGGATATTGTCGTCGATTACTGGTAAGCACAGAAGATGAATATATTTATTGTTTTAAACAGATACAATTAAAAGCACTGTTCTGTATTCTGATGGCAAAATAAATAATAAAAACCTTGTTATTGCAAAGGGGCTGACTCATTTGGTCAGTTGGAATATTTTGTCCATGAGGTTTACTTGTTGTATTTTTGTGTTTGGTGGTGAACGATCACCCGGCAGTAAGTGACAGCTTTATTTTGTTGTTGGTGTCAGGGCTACTAGATCTTTTTTGTGAGCTAATACAAAAGCTTCCAGGTTGGGAAATTCAATATAGGGTGATTTATGGTCCAAGTATTTTTTTTTAATTTTTACTACATTAAATTAAGCTGAACAGGGGTAAGTCTAAGCCTCACATCTGTGATAACAGAATGTCTTGCTAAAATGTATCTGATATCTAGTAATAGTTCTATTTTTCAGGACACAACACATTCCTCATAAGAAGAATCTCATATAGGTAGCCTTTAGCCTGATACCGCAGTGATTTATCCCTGAATAATTTATTTTAATAGAGTTCCACCTCCCCTCCCATTAAAACTGATGTTATGCAGCCAGTCACTTACAAAATGCTATTAGGTTTTCTATTCAGGAGTCTTGTGAGCTTACTAAACCCATCACTTCTCTGCAGTTTCTGTTGAGATTAGCCAAATACTCTGTATTTCAAGACCTCAATACGTGTTTGCTTCAGTGCAGGCTGTTCTTATAACTACATATTTAAATTTTCTCTCGCTCTCAAGCTCTCTCTCTTACGCGCTCTCTCTTATCAAAAATTAAAATGCTTCAAAATAATATATATATATATATATATACACTCTTTTTTTTAAATTATATTGATACAAATATTTACAATATAAGTGTAAAGGTTTAGTTTCTATTAAGTAATTATCGCCAGCATGATGGAACCTAGGGTTTCCACTTATCTATCTCTACTGCCTATGACAATTATGGATAGATGTAAAACCGGCCATAAAGGAGTGTGGAATATAGGATTCTTAAATTATCTGACAAGGTTTTTACACGACCTTGATTACAAATTCTCTTATTTTCTGTGTTATATATTGTCCCTAATTGTTTTCAGCAAAAACTCTGTGCAATGGAAAAATCAGCAATTTTCAAAGTTTAAAAAGAAAAGAGGACAAAATAATGAAACTATATTGCAAAAATGTTGTTGTTGTTGTTTTACCATGCAAACATTTTATATTACAAACCATGTAACGTCCCTTTTTAAAGGGACAGTCTACACCAAAATTGTTATTATAGTGAAGGTCAATTTTTCAAATTCACAAGACTTATTGTTAAAACTAATCTTACAATTATTGCAGTCGCTTATTTTATATTTTTAAAAATATACATTCACATATAAATAGTAATTATAATCTACCGCCGTTTGCGCTATACGCTCCGCCCCATCAACACTTCCTTGTTCATATCGGATGACGTAGCTTTCTCTGTTAGCATCGGACTACGCTCGTGCACCCGTAATATACTTCAACTGCGCATGCGTATCCGCAGCTCAATGGCGCATGCGTTCAAGTACTTGCCGTAACTCAGTATCCAGACATATATATATTAGCGATGTGTATTTTATAACATGTACAACGTTAATATTTGCAGAGCATTCTATTTCACAAATAAGCAGTTGTTTGTAGTTTTATGGTGCTGTATCATGCAAATATTCTTGCCCGCGGTAGCTAGTTTGCAAAGAAGGCATATTAGAATCTAAAAAATTGATAGCCAGATTGTTGAATAATAAATAGTGATTGTCAATAATTAGTATGTGAGCTGCGCTGCGGTATCATAATTACCGGTTAGTACTTTTGGAAGAGGTGCTTCAATAATCAAAGTGATAGCGATGCTGTCAATTCACTGTTACAATGAACGGGGAGAAATAAGAATGCATGCGCGTTCCGTGAACGAGCATGCCAATGATGATGCGCTGTTTGCATTAACGCATGCGCATAAGATGGCGATGACGAAATAGAAAAGGGGCAGGACGCCATGGGGTAAAATAACGATAGGAGTGAGAAAATGTCAATCACTGAAGGCACTATGACGGGCGGATTGAAGAGCAGAAACGGAGCGGGTCAAACAAGTAAAAAATAAAGCTTATTATTGTGTTTGCATATATTTTGATGAATGAACATCATAATGATTTTTGATGATAGGTTGATATTTGGTATCCAGAACGCAAGACTTTACCTTCACATTATATGAAAAGATAGATAACGCCTTTACTGCAAAAAAATGTATAACAGGAGCACCAGGTAAAGTGATAAAAATTATAAATTTTATTGAAATACAAAGGGTATATTAACCCAGGGTAAGAACACACAAAAAGGAAAAGTTTGAACCAACAAACTGATGAACAAAGGCTGATCCGGTTTTCGGCTGTTGCCTTACTCCTAGCCTGCTTTAAAACTGATTAACAGTTACTGCCTTTAAAAAACCCTCATCTGTGTTGCCATTGGTTCAGGGGCTCACACCCCATAATCTCCAGCTTCATTCAATTATATACTCATTAAGTGACACCAGAATTTCTACGGTACACTTTTGTTAAAAAAGCATATAAATGTACAAACTAAACAATAACCTTTTAATTCTATAAATTTATAATAATGATAAACTCTTATTCTAATGGTATAACCATTTATAATTGGATGTGCATAGCTTGTGTACATGCTGAAAAACACTCAGGCAAGTGCTAGTGTTATAACAAAGGTTGCCGGGTACTCCGGCTGTACAAAGAAACACTTTATATTTTATAGTGACACTTTAGTCAGTTGTATTTTCAATATGTTTACCTTTTTAACTTTTAGCTTTAGCCTTGCTTGGTATCGTCTGCACAGCGCTGCGAGGCTTGCGAATGATTGCCCAGGTCTCCGTTCTGAATTATTCCCATTGGATGAATACCATGTATTGGGACCAATCATTATTCAAGTCTCACAGCGTGAGCTTCGGACGTATAGAACACCCTGTCCTATTGGTCCCCTGCACCTGCTGTGTCCTCCTATCCGTTACGTGTGTGTGTTGTTAACAACCGTCAGTGGGAGATATCTGCAACCTGCAATTCTGTTGTTATATGGAGAGATTCGGTTGATTAAGTAAACATACAGACATTATTGCTTTAGCAAATTGGAAAGCTACTATTTACATACCGCAACTGTGTGATCCTATGCCTCCATATTATTAATCTTGTTTGCTCAGGGTAAATCGCTTACAGTGAAAAGTCCCCTTATTATTAACTGTTTATATACTGGAATCATAAATCTGCAGAAGTCCTATAAGGGCTTAGTCACTACTAGTTAAGAGGGGAGTGTTATCTCTACAATAAATCTTGCTTGTTCTGGGTAAAAAGCAAACAGTGAAGTATCCCTTATCCTTAACTAATTATGTACTGAAATTATAAATGTATAGAAGTACTAGTAAGGGAATTCGTCACTACTAGTTATGGGGAATAATTATCCCCTAATCTGTATGCCCCGCTTTCCATTAACAGGTTATTCCTAAACTCTATTTATATACTTAAATTCATATGTGATGAAGTTAAATATTAAAATATGGGAAGGAATATCTATAATAATACAGTGGTTGATAAAGGAGGGGGTATTGAATGGGAACAAAAATGTTGGGAAAGTCTATAATGCCTGGGCATGGCAATATATAGATAACTCAGTATAGTGTAGATCAAATTAATTACCAAAAGTTGATTAAATCGAATTCTGAGTTGAGGCCTTCTGGAACTCTCGTTTTTTAAACGAAATATCCAGAAGTCCTCTCTTTCACCCAATTTTCGAGTCCTGTCCTCCCCCTTTGGTTCTGAATAGGTACTCTCTCAATAATGGTCCATGAAAAAAATCTTTATCTTTGTTGTGAATAATTGAAAAGTGATTGATTAGTGAGATAGTGAGAACACACGCTTTTATATCTGACAAGTGTTCTTTGATCCTGACCCTCGGCTTCCCCTCGTTGTAAGTCCCTACATATTGGAGGGCACAATGTGTGCATGAGATCAGATACACCACAAAAGTTGACCTGCAATTCAGGCATAGCTTCTTTTTGAAAGTTCTCTCCTGTGACTAGGGAACTGAAGGTATCCCCTATAATGACTCTTTCACGGCCTTGCAGGAAAGATGATTGCACCTAAAGGTTCCATTGAGTCTTAACCAGGGAAGACCCGTCCGTCCTGTTCTTGCTTTAATCTAGTAGGTGCAACATGCTTGCCTATACGTCTTATTTCTTTTGTAAGTGCATCTGATACCCTCTGACACTGTTTCCTTAAGAGCATCATCAGCTAGCAATAGCTGATAAATTGTTCCTAATGATCTGGCCATATCTGGGGTACTGCTTGAGAGTATTCTGTCGAGAATGTGATTTTCTTCTCGATTTTCCCTTCGGGTCCCTTTTCTATTCTGTTTCAGAAGGTCAGTTCTACTGATCGTTGTGACAGAATTCCTTTCTTTGGAAATAATTGACATAGGATATCCTCTCTCCAGCAGATCTATCTGACAGTTCATCCGCTTGTTGCTCAGTATGTACTGTAACTAGTACAGTTTCTTTTTAAGCGGATGAACTGGTCCTCTTGCTACACCCTTGAGCACTTCTCTTGGGGGTGACAACTTGAGGCATGCAGTAAAGAGTTGCCTGGTGATTGGTTTTCGATATGTCTCTGTGATTATTCTTATGACCTACTATTCCTTTGAGCGTGAATATCTAGGACATTTACTTTGTGTTGTTAAATTCTGCAGGTATAAAACTGATTCCCACAGTGTTGTTGTTTAATCCACTGCAAATTTCTCCAGACGTGTGGGTCTCCAAAGACGTGGGAGAGCTCCCACCACCCCATGAAGAGGTTGGCATAGGAGGGGGCAAACTTGGCCCCCATCGCCGTCCCACCTCTGGAGAAAGAATTTCCCCTCAAACAGGAAATAGTTGTGGGTCAGGAGGAATTTGGTCACCCTCAGTATATAGTCTGTAAAATCCTGATCATGTGCATATTTTCTAGAAAGAAAAAATTCTAGGGCCTCGAGGCCTTTCTCGTGGGGTATGGTGGAATACAGGGATCTCACATCCACTGTTAACCACTTGAAGTTACTCTGCCATGTTAGTTCTGAAAGTAACTCCAAAGGGTGCTTACCATGGGTTGCAGAATGCCGTCCAGCCATTCTGACAAGTGCTCCAGAAGGGAACCAATTCCGCTTACAATGGGTCTCCCTTGGACATTCTCTAAAGATTTATGAATCTTGGGTAGGTGATTAAACACAGGAATGGCTGGATTTTGTATCAGAAGATAATTCTTTGTTTCCTGATCCATATAACCCATCTCTACCCCATCGTCCACAAGGGAGACCAATTGTCGCTGGAATTGGCGTGTAGGGTCTTGTGACAACACTTCATAATCCTGTTCTATACTCAATTGCCTAAGGGCCTCTTTAATAAAGTCTTCCCTATTAAGGACCACTATAGCTCCGCCCTTGTCCGCAGTTCTAATTACAAGGTTTTTGTTATTCCTTAAATTTTCCAGGGCTGCTTTCTGTTTTCTTGTGACATTTGAGTTCAGACCCCTCTGTGTGGCATATTGAAGTTTGATCAAATCATTCTCAACCCGTTTCTGGAATTTCTCCAACAGAGGACCCCTGCTTTGAATGGGATAGAACAAAGAATTGTTCTTTAACTCCCTCCTTCTGACAATTCCTCCTCTCCTTGGAGAGATTCCAGAACTCTCACATCGCACAATTCCTGAAAATTTAAACCAGTGGTGTAGTTATGCTCTGATTCTGAGCTGTCAACAGAACCTGGACTCTCATTAATGTCCCAAACTTAACACCTCGAGTTCAGGTTTGTTTAAAGTATAGTTTGATAAGTTCAAGACATTCAGTCCCTGTAATGGCCCCTCCTCTGGCCTCTCCTTTGAGGGTATCTTCTCTGTTCCCTTGGTTGCTGCTGTTGCTCTGGGTTTCCTCTCCCCCCCCCCCTTCTGGTGCTCTTGGGGGTACCTGAAAAACCTGCTCCAATTGGGATTTTTCGGATTCTCCTATGTATCCTTGTGCCCCTCCTCCCTGGGAGGTCTCTTCTCTATAGTGTGACGTAGAGGGTAGAGAATCAGAGTCTCTGTTCTTCAGAATTGGGGGTAACCTGTTTGGTCCCTCCTTTGGTCTCACTGCAGTTTCGTGAGCCCCCAATTCCTCACCTCCAGAGGACGAACCTTCGTCCCAAGATTCCCCTTCGCTCTCCTGGAAATTCACACGTCTGCCTCTGTTGCCTCTGGATCTGTTGCCACCCCTTTACTGCCCATTCCCCAGCTTTGCATAAATAACATTGTTAAATTAATATACTTTATAACATTTAAACCTCTACATTTCTGTCTGTTTCTAAGCCACTACAGATAGCCTCTTATCACATGTTTTTTTTTAATTAGCTTTTCACAAGACACTGCTAATTCATGTGAGCCATATAGATAACATTGTGCTCACGCCCATGGAGTTGTGCAGGATACACCACTAATTGACTTAAATGCAAGTCAATAGATAATAAATAATAAATAAATAAATAGCCCTGAAATAAGGGGGCAGTCTGCAAAGGCTTAGATACAAGGTAATCACAGAGGTAAAAAGTATATTAAAGGGACAGTCAACACCAGAATGTTTTGTTGTTTTAAAAGATAGATAATCCCTTAATTACCAATTCCCCAGTTTTGCATAACCAACACAGATATAATAATACACGTTTTACCTCTGTAATTACCTTGTATCTAGGCCTCAGCAGACTGTCCCCCTTATTTCAGTTCTTTTGACTGACCTTGCATTTTAGCCAATCAGAGTTGACTCCATGGTAAATTCATGTGCATGAGCTCAATGTTATCTATATGAAACACGTGAACTAATGCCCTCTAGTGGTGAAAAACTATCAAAATGCTTTCAGATTAGAGGCGGCCTTCAAGGTCTAAGAAATTAGCATATGAACCTCCTAGGTTTAGCTTTCAACTAAGAATACCAAGAGAACAAAGCAAAATTGGTGATAAAAGTAAATTGGAAAGTTGTTTAAAATTACATGCCCTATTTGTTTTTTTTTTGTGACTTGACTGTCCCTTTAATATAACTGTGTTGGTTATCCAAAACTTGGGAAAGGGTAATAAATGGATTATCTATCTTTTTAAACAATAACAATTTTAGAGTAGACTGTCCCATTTAAGTAAATGTGATATTTCACTATTTACATGCAAGGGATGGCAAAGTTCCTTATTCAACCAAATATACTTTTATTCCGATACAAAAAACATTCATGCAAAAACAGAACTTTATTTTGATCTTTAGGACTTATCAAGACACAAAACATTTGTTACTATACTGACTGGTAAATACACCTACATGCTACAGAAAACTGCTGCAGTAAAATGTAGCATTTAGTAAAGTTCAGTCTTTTTTTTCTGTAAACAAAAACAAACACACATTTCTGAATGTATCTCATATAATTGGTTTTTTTTTGTTCGTTTTTTGTAATAAATCAGAGCACAAATTTCATGCTGGTACCTATTTTGTAAAAAAATAAATAGAATATTTTGTTCTTGTTTTTCACTAATTTGTTTCTAAGGTTAGAAACCTGGGGCACATTATTCTGTTGTATTTTTATTGTGCAATATGTCATTTAAAAACAAAAACCGCTGAATTCTTTGTATTTGCTTTAACAGTACACTATGTGACACACAGGAATTCTGATCGTACTTGTAAGCACAGCTGCAGAAATGGCTTGTTGGAAGCTTACCGTGCAAACAAGACTATTCCTGTCACAGTTGAAATATATTTGCTAAGTAATCATAAATTAAGCTGGTACAGTAAGCAGAAACCAAAAAAAAAATGTATTGAAACTGTGCTAAGGTCGAATAAACATTTTCAGGCAATTGAACCACTACATTTATGCACTGTTTGTACTATATAGAATAAAATGAACTGGGAAAATTAGGTACAACAAAAAAATGAAAACTTAACATCGAGTTTTATGATACACAGTAGGAATGTGCATTTGTCATTCTTTAGCAAGTAATGAGCACTACGGTCACAGGTAGCGGCATTCAGCTCTTGTCCGATCTGGATTTCAAACAAATACGGCTTAAAAAAGTGTCAAATGCCGCTACCCTGTGACCATATCCTCATTCGTTCCTACAAACAAATAATGACGCCACATGACTAATGCAAAATGACTATTACAAATCTCTATCACTAAACAAGGCAATCTGTGTCTTCCTCCTTACAATATCCTAAAATGTTTACAGAAGGTTGTGCTCTATTTAACAAGTCACGTGCTGCAGAGCCCTAACTTTGTTTTCTGTGTAATTGTTCTGTCCAACAGCACATTTTACAAATGAAGTATTACGTGCGTAGCTGTATAAAAATCTACATTTTCAAGACTTTGGGTCGTGGAGGAAACAAACATTTTAAGATATTTTTTTTAAAACATACAAGTTAAAACTAGAGCCTTCATGCTCGCCGGAAACAGCAGTTATGGAGCAGCTGCTCCATAACTTGTCTGCTTGCTCTGAGGCTGCAGACATCAATCCGCCCGATCCTATACGATCGGGATGATTGACACCCCCTGCTAGTGTCTGATTGGCCGCGAATCTGCAGGGGGCGGCATTGCACAAGCAGTTCACAAGAACTGCTGCTGCCTGCATTTATCGATGTGTGGCGGACATGATACGCTACATCATATCATGTCCGCTCACACTTTCATAAATCAGCCCCATAATGTGAAGAAAAAGAATTGGAAAGAAAGAGAATTGGTTAGGATGTTTAAAGGGACAAGGTAGGACAAGAATAGCGCACTTGAATCCATTAGAGCATTTATTTTTATGCTAATGTTGATTGGTAACTATGGTGTTGATGGTAGTATGCCTTTGTTTTCAGTAGATAATGATTTTCCACAGCTGGTATTATAAGTGTATTTTATTTAATTTATTTATCCCCCCCCCCAAGTGATCACAATCCTAAAATTATTCTGCCATTATTACCCATGAAACTCAAAATTGTTCCTGAAAACAACAAATTATCAGTGTCATTTAATCTCCCAATAAACTGCAAACAAATGGCAATTTCATGGGTTTAGGCATACAGCACAGGTTGAAGGGTCTACATGCTGATTGCAATTAACCTCTTCTGCACCAGAACTATAGAGATGTGAGTCTCTTGGATTTGACCAGGAGTATTATCAGCAGGGCCGCCACTAGAAATTTGAGGCCCCTTACTTAACCATTGATCAGGCCCCCCTTTGACGTATGCAATTTTTGACTAAGTGACTAAAACGTATATGCACTTTATTCTTAAGTGTAAATCAAACTTGGAAATGTTGTAAAGGTAGTAGCACACAAACGCAAAAACACACAGACACACTCATACTTTGAAACACACACTCACACATAAGGATTCACATATAGACACTCTAGCAGACATGCAAAGAAACACACAAACACACTCAGACACAGACACTCAGCACTTGTTTACATTGACCTGACAAGTAATGAGGTAGACTACAGTTTTGTCAAAAAAAGAGATTTACAAGACAAAATATAGAATTCTGATTATCTTTTTGTCAAGGAAGATGCCAACTATATGCTGACTACAGCATGCAGTGGCTGAAAGGAAGGGCCCTGAACTGCTAAACAATAATTTTAAAGGGTAAGTGGTGGATTGGTAACTTCCAGAAAGGTCTCATTAGTCTCAAAGTCTGTAGAAATATGTGAATAATCAGTAGTAAGGTCAAAATGTCCTAAAAAGGAACAGACAATGACACACATACACTCAAACACAAACTTGCACATACACCCAGGGAAACGCCCACAGAGACAGCCTCAGAAAACACACAAAGACATACACACACACACAGAGACACCCACAGAAAATGCACAGACAGACACACAAACCCTCACAGAGACAAACACAGAAAAAAATGCATACACACTCATAGAGACACGAACAAAAGCACAAATACATAAACACAGACACCCACAGAAACACTCACATGAGGTAAAATTTCTGCACATTGCCATCCCCTAAATCAAGAGTGTGTGACATGCATGATAAAAAAATTGCAGAAATTTAAGAGATCACTTTTTAAAGAATCATATTTGTAAATGTGCAAACAAAAATACTTTTGTGAATTCAAAGTTGTCCATTATTGATCTGTCAGAATGGATAGATAAAGTACTTTTGAAGGGTTGACATTCCCCCCCCCCCCATTTTCCCCACCAAGAGCACCACTTGAAATCTGGTGTACAAATGTTCCAATCTGTCAGCTGTACTTATGGATTTTGAAAATGCTGTACTCCTATATGGTCTTGGTAAAACCATAAGCTAGGTCTCATTAAATCTGTTAAATTAAGGATTTAGGCTTGTCTGTATGTATTTCAAAATTAAGTCAGCTGTAGTGTAAACTGAACAGTGTTAAGTTAACATGTCTCATTTTAAACACTGAGCAATCTTAGCCCGAGAGTATAACATTTTATGCAAATGTAAAAAATCTTAGATAAAATGCCTCCTGGCATCTGGAAAGTCCTTGCATAAAGGGGCAGTAAACTGAAATGTTATATATATATATATATATATAATCATATCTGCCAAAAGGGCACCTACCATTTGTGTATTGAGGAGGAAAACATTTCTGCATGGTTTTAAAATATGGAAATTCTACAGCATTGTCAAATATTCATAAATACACTGCTGCATATTGCTAAAATAAAAAGTGTTTTTATGGACTCCTGGCCCCACCACATAACTAGCACACTCTTAAATTGCACAAATAAATAAAAAAACATTTTACTAAGTAAGTCCTACCTACT
Organism: Bombina bombina; assembly: GCF_027579735.1. NCBI lineage: Eukaryota > Metazoa > Chordata > Amphibia > Anura > Bombinatoridae > Bombina > Bombina bombina. Next base: position 214,810,959 of record NC_069505.1, read on the forward strand.
CTGCAAATGAAAGTGATCTGCCACCTGATTAAGGTACACACTGTACAAACTGAAGTGCCAAGTCTGTCTCACACTGTGCATAGTGGTTTAGTGCACACTCAGAAATCCTCTCAAATGCTAATGCTTTACTCCTTGTAATGACATTTCCCACAATCAATAGCACTCTGCTGTAGCGCCCTCTGGTGGCTGCAAAAATGTAAAATACAGAAGTCTCCCTAATCACCCCCTGATGGCGGCCCTGATTATCAGTATAGTCGGCATGTGTGTGTTTTGTTATCGATTTGGCTAATTTTTCTCTGTAAAAAAGTGCCTATTTATTACTTTTTAACTTGACTTAATCAAGCAGGTAGTGTTTGTATCTGTTCGGTCATGCTGAACGTCACCCGAGCTGGTGGGGTCATTTCAGTGATTTTTGTCAATGAGCATTATAATGACTTTTTAGGATACTTGGTAAAAAGTTAAAAGTGTTGCCTAAAGTCCTTTAGGCTGTTGAATTTGATAAGTGCAAATTGACTCTGTAAATGTATCAAAATTTGGATTGTGATCAGCCACAAAGTGCTGCAGATAAACAATGAAAATTGGCCGATTGTGGTTGTGTAAACATGAAACATTCTCATCTACAGCTGTTAACATGCTAATAAATATCAAAAAGACTGATTGTGATCAGCCTGTATGTGTTTAACCCATGCAAAGCATACATGCATCCCTGCTTGCTGTGGTTATATAACAACTATAATTCACTCACTTTCTAATAATGTACTAGCCAGAAGCAGGAACGTACCGGCCAGTCACTGATATACTAATTCTGCTTAACAGTAGAGCTCAGAAGTTGCACCCAATACTGAATATTGTGCCAGCAAAGATAAATGGTTGTAAAAAAAGCTTTAACATATAAAAAATGGAAAACCAGTCTAAGGTCCAACTGAAAACTAGCTGCATCTCTGCATCTTGTTACCCAGTACTTAGAAGAAGAGAGAAATGCCATATCTATAATGTCATACACTTCCATGGCACAGAATAAGGTGCTGTCATGTAGTACCGGCAAAACTATTGCAAAATATTATAGTTCAGAAACAAGTTTACTGGGTCTAAGATAACAGTTTGTGCTGTATCCCTGGAAATGTCCTGGTTTCCAAAGTGAAACCAAGGACTTCCCCCAACTCAGAGCATGTCCCGCCCAAAACCATCTTCAAGGTACCCACAACTCTGCCCCACCAGTCATGTCTCTGCCCACAAACGTTCCAGCTCCGCCCACAAGTCATCCTCAGTCAGTCTAGGCATCCCAGTCCCAGGTGACATTTGGCATCTCTGTTCTAGGCATAGCACTGCACTTTGGAGAGGTACATTTGTAAATACTATAATTAAAGCATATTTGTCCTATCTGCATTATTTTTTTGTGTGTGTGAGCACATGATTATTCAGAGAGAGAAGACACAGAACCTGATGTGCATTTTAAAGTGCCCATTCTTGTACTAAAGTGCCATTCAGATGAACAAGGCTGTGTTTTTCATCCTTTAATAAAATCACAACATAAACTTTAAAGTGATTTATCTTTTGAATATTTCCCCTTCAGATACAAAGATCCTGGAATTGATGACATTTAACAAGAGTTACATTGTTGTTACAAAACAAGAATGTGAATTGCATAATATGTGCCGAACGGCTTCTTTGAGATAAATGCATTTGTTTTCAATTTTAATAAATTCTCTTAAAACAGCTGCAGCATTTAAGCCTTTAGTATTTGTATTTGAATTAGTTGTTCCCACAACAAGAGAGCAATTGTGTGTGTTTAGAGTAGAAGGGAATAACTAACTAGTAATGCTAGTAATGCTGAAGACTGATGGGCGAGATTACTTATGCGGCACAGGCTTCAGCATAACTGCTGAAACCTGCACCGCCCGTAATTTCACCTCGCACATCGGGGTATCACATATACGGCGTCGGCAGTTCATAAAGTGCAGTAAATTGGATAAACTAGTGATGTCCATAAATGAGCGTAAATACAAATTTTCTAGAGTCGCCATTGACTTATGGCACTTTAGAAACTGCCAGAGCCTAAGAAAAAAAAAAAAAAATCAAATCTCTCGTAAAAGTCTAACCCGCCTCCCAAAAATAAACCTCACACGTAAAACCCCTATATCCGCAATTCCCCCCCACATCGCAATTAATAATAAATGTATTAACCCCTAAATCCGCCGACCCCAACATCGCAAACTACCTAATAAATGTATTAGGACCTAATCCGCCATTAACCCACATCACAACAAACCTTAGAAATCTATTAACCCCTAATCCGCCAAACCCCCACAATGCAAGTACCCTAATTAACCTATTAACCCCTAATCCACCAAACCCCCACAACGGCAAATAACTCATTTAATTACTAAGCCCCCTAACCTCCACTAAATTAAACCCAAATTACATAAAATAATAAAATGCTAAATTACAATTAAAATAAAAAATCCTAACAGTACTAAAAAAAATAAACCTAAGATTAAAATAAATTAATCTAAAATTACCAAAAATAAAAAGGTTTAACATTACATAAAATGATAAACAAAAGTATCCAAAATAAAAAAATTAAACCTAATCCCTATGAAAATACCCCCCCCCAAAAAAAACCCCCCTAATCTAATGCTAAACTACCATAGCCCTTAAAGGGGGCATTGCCCTAAGTTAAACAGCTCTTTTACCTTAAAAAAATACTAAGTCCCCCCTCTAACAGTAAAACCCAACAAACCCCCCAAATAAAAAAACTAACACTAATAAATCCTAAACTAACCATTGCCCCTAGAGGGGCATTTGTATAGGCATTGCCTTTAAAAGGGCATTCAGCTCTTTTAACCTTTTAAAGCCGTTATGCCGTTCCATTCCGTCATAATTAGACTGGGCTTTTAAAGCCGTTATGACGGAATGGAACGTCATAACTAACGGCTGTCCTGAAGCCTTCTGTGCTTCAGGGATTTAATCGCGGTCTGGAGGGCGTTCCTAGGATTGTAGGGACGCCCCCCAGATGCGATCCAATAATTGAAATCTCGCGATCGTATGCACGATCGCGTAGTTTCAATTTGTCTACATCGGAACAGTTGTTCCGATGTAGGCACTTTAACCTGTCACGAAAGGGTTAAGAGTACCCAATAAATCGCTAATCTAAAAAAAACAACAACAAAAAACAGGACCTTCTCCGCCGGACTTCAGGAACGGTGAGTACCTATTTGGGGGTAAGAGTTGGGATTTTGTTTATATTATTTTTTTTTATTATTATTTTTTTTTAGATTAGCGATTTATTGGGCACTATTAAAAGAGCTGAATGCTCTTTATAGAGCAGTGCTCATATAAATGTATTTTTTAAGGTAAAAGAGCTGTTTAATATAGGGCAATGCCATATAAAAGGCCCTTTTAAGGGTTATTGGTAGTTTTAGTATTAGATTAGGGGGTGTTTTTATTTTGGGGGGGGCATTTTTATTTTCATAGGGATTAGGTTTAATTTTTTTATTTTTGATAATTTGTTTATTATTTTATGTAATGTTAGACTTTTTTTATTTTTGTAATCTTAGATTACTTAAAATTTTTATTTTTTTTATTTTTAAGTAATGTTATCTTTTTTAATTGTAACTTTTAGTATTTTTTAATTTAGGTAATTGGGGTTAATTTAGGGGGTGTTAGGTTAGGGGTTTTAGTAATTTAATTCGTTATTTGCATTGTGGGGCTTGGCGGATTAGGGGTTAATAGATTTATTAGGATTATTGCGTTGTGTGGGTTTGGTGGATTAGGGGTTAATACATTTTCTTAGGTTTATTGCGATGTGGGTTAATTGCGGATTAGGGGTTAATATACTTTATTGGTTATTGTGGTGGGGTATTGCGGTTGACAGGTAGGTAGATATTGCATGAGTTAGGTGTTAGTTAATAATATTTTTCAGGCAGTTACGGGAGTTACGGTGCTCATCATTTTCAGCGTAAGGCTTGCTGCGCCTGCCTATGTGTGGTGAAGGGAAAATGTCTCCATTTTTTGCAGCGCAAATCCTTGCACTTAATATGTGATACCGATTTGAGATGCGATTTTATGTTTAGCTTATGGGTGTAAAAATTGCGGGCGACAGGTGAAATATACTTGCCGTATATGGAGGCCGGCGGGAGACGCCGCATATTAATCTTGCCCTATGTTGAAAGGGACAGTCAACACCAGAATCTTTGTTTAAAAAGAAAAATAATCCCTTTATTACACATCCCCAGTTTTGCATAACAAACATTGTTATAATACACGTTTTACCTCTGTAATTACCTTGTATCTAAGCTTCTGCTGACTGCCCCCCTTATTTCAGTTATTTTGACAGACTTGCATTTTAGCCCTATCAGTGCTCACTCTTAGGTCACTTCACGTGCATGAGCTCAATGTTATCTATATGAAACACATGAACTATTGCCCTCTAGTGGTCAAAATGCATTCAGATTAGAGGCAGTCTTCAAGGTCTAAGAATTAGCATATGAACTTCCCAAGAATACCAAGAGAACAAAGCAACATTGGTGATAAAAGTAAATTGGAAAGTTGTTTAAAATTACATGCCTATTTAAATCCTGAAAAAAATGTTTGGACTTGACTGTCCCTTTAAGCATCATGGTATTTCTCTCTGGATTTGGTTTATGGCTGACTGAAGAAAAAAAATAAGCTATTTAATTGATGAATAACTTATAGATGTAATAGTGGAATGTAAAAAAGTGACAAGAAAGAGAGAAGGTTTAAGAAAGGGAGATAAATGGATGCAAAAGGCATAGGTGCCCATAAAATAAATGGCACAGCAGGCAAGGTTCACTTCTGGAAGCATTGCGCACCTGGCATTGCTGCGATCAGACAGCAATCACTGCCTGTTGTGGTTGTTGTGGTTGTACAAGCAAATGCAGCTGTACCCATGCTTTCTCACAACCAATCGCTTGTCAGTCATCTTGATTGGATCTGTTTGGGATGATAATGATTTAACTCCGCCTGCCTTGAGGTAGCAGCGGGCTGAAGACCACACCTACTTGACTAGCGTTTTATGCCCTGAAGCTGCTTCCACAGCTTCATAAATGGAGTTTATAATATATAGGAACAAATGATTGATTATAGTTTTAATGTCTGATTATGCCTCTTGCACTAGGAACACTGTAGTAAAAAAAATACAAATCAATTCTGCCATCCATATGAAAGTGCATCATTTTTTTAAAAAATGTTTTTAAATAAAGGGACAGTTTAGACCCAATACTTATTTTTTATTATTGTTACACACCAGACAAGCACCTTGCAAGGGGTGCCACATCTATAAACTTGTAAGAACTACATGAGGCTTTTAAATAATCATTGTTTGTTAGCTGCTGAAAATGGCCGCCAAGCTCCGCCCACAGCTCTCTTCTTGTCCAGTTAGCAGTTTTCTTGTATGACAGTTTAGCAGTGCACGTTTAATATTTTACAGTTAGCTACTTCGAATCGCATGTGCAACAATTCGGGGGGTGTGTGCAAAGGAAAACTTTTCATGATTTGATCGTGATTGGAGAAACTGAACATAACAAGATATACATCCAATAGGTGGGCTGAGCTTGGCGGACATTTTCGACTCCTAACAAAAGAATATTTCAATGTTTCATGTCATTTTTACAGCTTATAGGTGTGGGACCAGTTGCAAGATGCTTCTCTGGTATGTAACAATAAGTAATTTAAGGTATGTATTGGGTCTAGACTGTCCCTTTAAGAAGACAGATCAATATTTGAAAACATGGTTTGGTCTATCATTTGGGGATCCTTTCTATTTTTTCAAATTAATAAAAAAAAAAAAGTTTCTTTCTCAGTTTAGCTTTGTCCATCTCATAACAAAACCACATTTTGCTAATTATGTTTGGCAAAGTCAGAATTAACTTGTGCTCATGTTTTGTTTTGTTTTTAAAAAGTGTATTCTGGTGTTTTGTTCAGAGGTTGAATATTTTTGTATGAATTGTAGTAGCCAGAGGTTACAGTCACAAATTGTATTTAAGGAGTCGGGAAGGATTTTATATGTAATATTCCTCCCCTCTCCTTAGTGTTTCTGTATATATTTTAGAAGCTATATCCTTTTATAGATTATTTATCAGTTATACATCTGCAAAACCACTAGATGGCAGCAGTGTGTCCTACCTTGTAGTGTGCCAGACACGTGCACTACCTATTATGCATGCTTTTCAACAACAAAAAATACAATGAGAACAAAGTAAATTGATAACATTTTTTTTTTTTATTATTATTATATGCACTGCCTGAATCAATGAAAGAGAAAAATGTGGGGTTTCAAGGCCCTTTAAAGGGATAGAAAAGTAAAAAAGGAAATGTGCACAGTCTCATTACATGATCTGAAATAGAAGCATTTTTACAATATACTTTAACTAGCACAAATGATTCTAGTAAGTTATAACTGTTTTCCTGCGGCATATGCACATATCCTGTGAGAATGAGGCCATCTGCACCAGTATCCAAACACCACTCCTGGTCAGAGAGCTGGCGGTAGTGTGTATTGCTTCTAAAGACTTACGGCCAGATTACAGGTTTTGCGTTATGAGGGGTGCGTTGCTAACTTGCATGTTATTGTTACCGCTCACTTCCCTACAGCCATGGTATTACAGGTTTTTACAAACTCGGCGTTAAAAGGCAAGAAGTGAGCGTAGAGCAAATTGTGCTCCATTCCGCACTCCAATACCAGCGCTGCTTAAGTCAGCGGTGAGCTGGTTGTACGTGCTCGTGCACGATTTCCCCATAGACATCAATTTGGAGAGCCGGCTGAGAAAAAGTCTAACACCGGCAATAAAGCAGCGTAAAGCTCCGTAATGCAGCCCCATTGATTCCTATGGGGAATCACATTTTATGTTTACACCTAACACCCTAACATGAACCCTGAGTCTAAACTCCCCTAATCTTACACTTATTAACCCCTAATCTGCCGACCCCAACATCGCCGACACCTGCATTATACTTATTAACCCTAATCTGCTGCCCCCCGACATCGCCGACACCTACATTATAATTATTAACCCCTAATCTGCCGCTCCAGACATCGCGACACCTACATTATACTTATGAACCCCTAATCTGCTGCCCCCAACATCGCCGACACCTACATTATTTTTATTAACCCCTAATCTGCTGCCTACAACATCGCCGACACCTACATTATATTTATTAACTCCTAATCTGCTGCCCCAACGTCGCCGCCACTATAATAAACATATTAACCCCTAAACCGCCATACTTCCGCATCACAAGCACTAGTGAAATATTATTAACCCATAATCTGCCGCCCTAACATCGCTGCCACTATACTAAATTTATTAACCCCTAAACCTAAGTCTAGCTAAATTAAAAACAATTAGCTAAATTACAAAAACCCCACTAAATTACAGAAAATAAAAAACAAATTACAAGATCTAAACTAATCTAATAGCCCCTATCAAAATAAAAAAAGCCCACCCAAAATAAAAAAAACCCCCTAGCCTAAACTAAACTACCAATAGCCTTTAAAAAGGCATTGCCCCAAAGAAATCGGCTCTTTTACCTTAAAAAAACCCAAATACAAAAAACCCCCTTAAAAGTAAAACCCACCACCCACACAACCAACCCCCCAAATAAAACCCTAACTAAAAAACCTAAGCTCCCCATTGGCCTGAAAAGGGCATTTGGATGGGCATTGCCCTTAAAAGGGCATTTAGCTCTATTGCAGCCCGAAAACCCCTAACCTAAAAATAAAACACACCCAATACACCCTTAAGAAATCCTAACACTAACCCCTGAAGATCCACTTACAGTTTGAAGATCCGACATCCATCCTCAATGAAGCCGGGAGAAGTCTTCATCCAAGCCGGGAGAAGTGGTCCTCCAGACGGGCAGAAGTCTTCATCCATACGGCATCTTCTATCTTCATCCATCTGGCACGGAGCGGTCCATCTTCAAGACATCCGGCGCGTAGCATCCTCTTCCAATGACTAGTACTACCCGATGAATGAAGGTACCTTTAAGTGACGCCATCCAAGATGGCGTCCCTTAGATTCCGATTGGCTGATACAATTCTATCAGCCAATCGGAATTAAGGTAGAAAAAATCCTATGGTGGGTTTACTGTTTTGGGGGGTTGTTTGTATTTTTTTTAAGGTTAAAGAGCTGATTTTTTGGGGCAATGCCCCGCAAAAGGCCCTTGTATTTTGTTTTTTATTTTCTGTAATTTAGTGTTTGTTTTTTTTGTTATTTAGTTAATTGTATTAAATTTATTTAATTGTATTTTAATTTAGGGAATTTATTTAATTGTAGTGTTAGTGTAAGACAGGTTAGGTTTTATTTTACTTGTAAATTTGTATTTATTTTAACTAGGTAGTTAGTAAATAATTAATAACTATTTAATAACTATTCTACCTAGTTAAAATAAATACAAATTTGCCTGTAAAATAAAAATAAACCCTAAGCTAGATACAATGTAACTATTAGTTATATTGTAGCTAGCTTAGGGTTTGTTTTATAGGTAAGTATTTAGTTTTAAATAGGAATAATTTAGGTAATAATAAGTTTTATTTATTTTAATTATATTTAAGTTAGGGGGTGTTAGGGTTAGACTTAGGTTTAGGGGTTAATAAATATAATATAGTGGCGGCGACGTTGGGGGCGGCAGAATATGGGTTAATAAATGTAGGTAGGTTGCGGCGAGGATGGGACAGCAGATTAGGGGTTAATAATATTTAACTAGTGTTTGCGAGGCGGGATTATGGCGGTTAGGGGTTAATATGTTTATTCTAGTGTCGGCGATGTCCGAACAGAAGATTAGGGGTTAATTAATTTATTATAGTGTTCGCGATGCGGGAGGGCCTCTTTTTAGGGGTTAATAGGTAGTTTATGGGTGTTAGTGTACTTTTTAGCACTTTAGTTATGAGTTTTATGCTACAGCGTTGTAGTGTAAAACTCATAACTACTGACTTTAAAATGCGGTACGAATCTTGCGGGATAGGGCTGTACCTCTCACTTTTTGACCTCCCAGGACAAGCTCGTAATACCGGCCCTATGGAAGTCCCATAGAAAAAAAGACTATACGCAATTTGCGTAAGTTGATTTGCGGTAAGGCCAAAAAAGTGTGCGGTGCCCCTAAATCTACAAGACTCGTAATACCAGCGGTAGTAAAAATGCAGCGTTATGAGGCTTAACGCTGCTTTTTTACTCATAACGCAAAACTCATAATTTAGCCATTAATTTGTGTCTACAAGTCACTGCTGACTCTCTGAGAAAATGTGCTGTTTTGTATACTGGTGCCTTCACAGGATATGTGCATATGCCGCAGAAAAAACATAATTTTACTAGAAGCATTTCTGCTAATGAAAGTATATTGCAAAAATGCTTCTATTTCAAATTGAAAAACACCAAATGCACATTTCATTTTTACTTTTCTATCCCTTTTAGTATTCAAGCAGAGGATGAAAGCTATATTGTCTCAATAACGCAGCAACAATTCAAGCTGCCCTGAACTTGTGTTGTGTAGAACGAACTAAACTTACATTTCAGAAAGAAATATGAGCAGACTCAATGGACCGTCTGTTTCTTATCTGCAAACAAAATCTCTGTTTCTAATATGTAGAAAATCTGAGAGTTCTGCTCATTGTTTTGAATTCCATTTTTATTTTTCTCCAAAATACTTTCTTTATAAATGCACCAATGGGAATATTGAGTAATAATCTGTTTTTAAACAAATTGTAACTACAACAAAAAATAAGACTCCATGGGAATTAGCAGAACTGGGTGTCACCAAGGAAATGTTACCCAAGCAGACCAATGATTTACTGGCTGAGTTTACATAGACGACTCTAAGAATATTTAATGGGTTATGCTCTATGCACCTTAAAATGTGCATTACTTTACTTTGCCCCTTTTTTCTGTCATTTGGTTGTACAAAAAAAAATAATATATAAATTAAAGCTATCTTAAGGAATAATATTATAACCCATGAAAGAATAATAAATTATTATTACTTGGTAAAACCAGTGTTTTATTATCTCAACTGTTTTGAGACAGAATTAAGATTGGGGAATGCCTTCCTCTTTTGTCTTTCTTCTTTAGGGGGCTTTTTATAGTAATTTAACATTATTTTTAGTCTAAGGTGCAGATCCTTTTTAGGTAAGCAGTCCTCAGTGAGACGTTCTCGGCAGGGTGAGGTCTTAGCTGTTTTAAACACTGGGTTTATGGTGGTAATGGACCATTATTTTGTAGCAAACGTCCTCTACTGAGCATGGGAAATAGAGCAGATGTCTCCTAGCAATACTTCCAAGGAAAAGCTGCTAGTTTTGTAGAAGGATAAGACACCTTGTAGGAGTGTGACCGGAAGTAACTGATCCTCCACAAATTAAGTTTGAAAAAAAAAAGGAATAAAATGTAAAGGGATAGTAAAGTCAAAACTAACTTTCATGATTCAGATAGGGCATTTCATTTAAGCAACTTTCTAATTTACTTTAATCATCAAATTTGCTTTGATATCTTGGTATTCATAGTTGAAAGCTAAACCTATGTAGGCTCATATGCTAATTTCTAAGCCTTGAAGGCTGCCTCTCATCTGAATGCATTTGACAGTTTTTTACAGCTAGAGGGCGCGTTAGTTAATGTGTTTCATATAATTAACATTGTGCTCACGCATGTGGAGTTATTTAAGAGTCGGCACTAATTGCCTGAAATGCAAGTCTGTCAAACAATCTGAAATATGGAGGCAGTGAGCAGAAGCTTAGATACAAGGTAATTACAGAGGTAAAAAATATATTAACAGTTTTTGGTTATGCAAAACTGGGGAATGGTAAAGAAAGGGATTCTATATCTTTTTAATCAATAACATTTTTGGGGTTTACTTTCCCTTTAAAATCCTTTTAAAATAATAGAAATCATTGCAACTTCTATTTTTTATCAAGTATAACCCACTTTTTAGAGCTTTATTATTACAATAATTAATTTTATATCCCTTTTAATATCAGTATGATGTCTGGTGGTTAGGGTTGCTTATACAATGGGGTCTAGGGTATAATAGCAGTGAGGAGTCTAGCTGTGACTTTTCCACCATCAGGGGGTTAATAGCTGTGGGGGTGTCAGGTTGCTAGGTTTCTTTTGTCGTTGGTTTGTAGCAGTTTGGTGTTAACTCTTAAACCACCATAAACC
>NC_069505.1:214822226-214902226 GCF_027579735.1 Bombina bombina
TGGGAAAAAATAACTAAGACCACCACAGATGTGACACAGGCCACCAGCGCTGAAGCGGCGTGCAGGGGGTGAAAATTAATCTTTAAATTGGCTTTGAAAATAGTACCAATACATCTGTGTTAGCTGTAATGTCAGCAACAAGGTTTCAGACCTAAAATTATAGACTGGAGATCCAAAATTATAGGCTGGTGAACCGCCACAATGTTCTAGTTAATGGGGAACATAGTGGAGAATGTTCTTAAATAAACATCTTAATATAACTGAAAATATTACCTTCTACCAGTTAGACCTGGCTGGTGTTTTTGCTGGCTTGGCTTTCATTTTAATAACAACATATGAAACATTTTTAGTTTTTTTGAGAAAAAGCTACTGTGGAATATTGAGTTTGCTGTGTTGGTATTAACATTACGTCTTGTTATGAATTCTTAACATTTCAGAATAAATTGGTAATGATTATTGCATTGATCATGTTTCTCTTTGCTTCCTAACATTAATATTTAAAGTGAATGTCAATTTTGATGCTAAAGTGCCCGGTTTTTAAAAGTTTGATTAAAAACAGGGGCACTTTAATTCATCAAAATTTACATTTCACTCCTGTGAACTTACCTTTTAATCTTCACAGCAACTCCAGCTTCCTCCACCCGTCGCAAAGCTTCTTCCTGGGTCTTCCTCCAATCACGGTGTTGAATCAGACACTGATTCCACGGGGGGGGGGGGGGTAGCCGTGATTGGAGGATGACCTATCCATCATTTCCGACGTCAGAAATGGCTTGCAACGACCAGAGGAAGCTGGAGCTGCTGTTAAGATTAAAAGGTAAGTTTTTTTTTTTGTTTTGTTTTTTTTTGCACATAGGAGTGAAATGTAAATTTTGATTAATTAAAGTGATGGTAAACTATGCCTACCTTGAAAGATCGTTCTTTTATGAACTCCAAAAATAATGTGACTTTAATTCATGACTTTATCAAATTCGCTCTATTAATCAACTTATTTATTTTTGAAACTCGTATTTTATTATTTCTATCCTCCTCCCGTAACTTGGCAGCCATTGCTTTACTCCGGTCACGTTTTTTTTACAACCACTGAAAGCTCAGGCCAGTCGGCGACACTCCTCTTAGCTAACACGCCCTTCAATGCATATGCGCATGCCCTAACTCTTGTATCGCTGGCTGAGAGTGCTCTAGCTTTTAATTGTGCGCATGCACAACATTTATTTGCGGAGATTGGAAACATTGTACTGAGGATAAAATAAATGGGATTCTCAGTTGTTATTCTCTCTCTATTGATAGCTGCGCTTAGACTGAATACAAAGTAAACGATATGTTGGATACAAATACAATGTATTGCATACATAAATGTAACGCATGCGCAGAGCAAGTCAAGAAGATTGACATGCCAATTCTCTGACGCAGGGAAGGGTGGTTCTAAACTATCGCCGGGATGAAGATTCTAAACGGAAGTAATGGCAGGGGAGGAGCAAGGAGTGGTAACACTCTGAAAGCAAAATAATAATTTATTACATTTATGAATAATGATTATAAATAAATATATAGGCAAATTAAGTTATAAGTACTCAAAGATTAATATTTCAATATTTATATAGTAAAAATTTATCATCACTTTAAAGTGCCCCTGTTTTTAATCAAATTTTTTAAAACCTGGCACTTTTGCATCAAAATTGACATTCACTTTAATAAATAGAAACTTTAAAAATGAAATGTGCATTACAATGTGAAATAGAAACATTGTTGCAATATACTTCTGTTAGCAAAAATGCTTCTAGTAAAAGTTGTAACTGGTTTTCAGTGGCATATGCACATATGCTGTTAGGTCTGTGCACCAGTATTCAAGCACCATGGATGCTCAGAGAGTCAGTGGTGACTTGTATACACAAATGATATCTTAACAGAAGCAATACGCACCATCTTCAGTTCTCTGTTTGAATACCAGTGCACGGTCCCTAACAGGATATATGAATATGATGCAGAAAAACACATAGCTTTTACTAGAAGCATTTTTCTAATAGAGGTATATTGCAAATATGTTTATTTCATTTTGAAAAGCATTTATACACATTTAAACATTAATTAACTTTCTATCCCTTTTAATAATATAAATATGTTTCTCCAACATTGGTGTGTCCGGTCCACGGCGTCATCCTTACTTGTGGGATATTCTCTTCCCCAACAGGAAATGGCAAAGAGTCCCAGCAAAGCTGGTCACATGATCCCTCCTAGGCTCCGCCCACCCCAGTCATTCTCTTTGCCGTTGCACAGGCAACATCTCCACGGAGATGGTTAAGAGTTTTTTGGTGTTTAAATGTAGTTTTTATTCTTCTATCAAGTGTTTGTTATTTTAAAATAGTACTGGTATGTACTATTTACTCTGAAACAGAAAAGGATGAAGATTTCTGTTTGTAAGAGGAAGATGATTTTAGCAGACAGTAACTAAAATCGGTTGCTGTTTCCACATAGGACTGTTGAGATGAAGTAACTTCAGTTGGGGGAAACAGTTAGCAGACTTTTCTGCTTAAGGTATGACTAGCCATATTTCTAACAAGACTGTGTAATGCTGGAAGGCTGTCATTTCCCCTCATGGGGACCGGTAAGCCATTTTCTTAGTCAAAAACAAACAGAATAAAGGGCTTATTATGGGCTAAAAAACTGGTAGACATTTTTATGGGCTAAATCGATTGCTTTATTTGTGCATATTATTCAAATTTAGGCTAACAATTGACATTTATAATCTTGGGGAACGTTTATAAAATGGCAGGCACTGTATTGGACACCTTTTTCAGCCAGGGGGCCTTTCTAGTCATAGACTGAGCCTCATTTTTGCGCCATTAATGCGCAGTTGTTTTTTGAGAACAGGGCATGCAGATGCATGTGTGTGGATCTAAGACTCTCTGAAAAAGCTTTTAGAAGGCGTCATTTGGTATCGTATTCCCCTCAGGGCTTGGTTGGGTCTTAGCAAAGACTGTATCTGGGACTGTATAGGGGTTAAATTGAAAAACGGCTCCGGTTCCGTTATTTTAAGGGTTAAAGCTCTGAAATTTGGTGTGCAATACTTTTAAGGCTTTAAGACACTGTGGTGAAAATTTGGTAATTTTTGAACAATTCCTTCATACTTTTTCACATATTCAGTAATAAAGTGTTTTCTGTTTGAAATTTAAAGTGACAGTAACGGTTTTATTTTAAAACGTTTTTTGTGCATTGTTGACAAGTTTAAGCCTGTTTAACATGTCTATACCTTCAGATAAGCTATGTTCTATATGTATGAAAGCCAATGTGTCTCCCCATTTAAATTTATGTGATAATTGTGCCATAGCGTCCAAACAAAGTAAGGACAGTACTGCCACAAATAATGATATTGCCCAAGATGATTCCTCAAATGAGGGGAGTAAACATGATACTACATCATCTCCTACTGTGTCTACACCAGTTTTGCCCATGCAGGAGGCCCCTAGTACATCTAGTGCGCCAATACTTATTACCATGCAACAATTAACGGCTGTAATGGATAACTCCATAGCAAATCTTTTATCCAAAATGCCTACTTATCAGAGAAAGCGCGATTGCTCTGTTTTAAACAATGAAGAGCAAGAGGACGCTGATGATAATTGTTCTGTCATACCCTCACACCAATCTGAAGGGGCCATGAGGGAGGTTTTGTCTGAGGGAGAAATTTCAGATTCAGGAAAAATTTCTCATCAAGCTGAACCTGATGTTGTGACATTTAAATTTAAATTAGAACATCTCCGCGCACTGCTTAAGGAGGTGTTATCTACTCTGGATGATTGTGACAATTTGGTCATTCCAGAGAAATTATGCAAGATGGACAGGTTCCTAGAGTTTCCGGTGCCCCCCGACGCTTTTCCTATACCCAAGCGGGTGGCGGACATAGTAAATAAAGAGTGGGAAAAGCCCGGCATACCTTTTGTTCCTCCCCCTATATTTAAGAAATTATTTCCTATGGTCAACCCCAGAAAGGACTTATGGCAGACAGTCCCCAAGGTTGAGGGGGCAGTTTCTACTCTAAACAAACGCACTACTATTCCTATCGAAGATAGTTGTGCTTTCAAAGATCCTATGGATAAAACCTTCTACAACCAATTTCATGCATTGTTCCTGTCACTACGGCAGCGTGGTTCTGGTTCGAGGAACTAGAAAAGTCGCTCAGTAGAGAAACTCCATATGAGGAGGTTATGGACAGAGTTCACGCACTTAAATTGGCTAACTCTTTTATTTTAGATGCCGCTTTGCAATTAGCAAAATTAGCGGCGAAAAATTCAGGGTTTGCTATTGTGGCGCGCAGAGCGCTTTGGCTAAAGTCTTGGTCAGCGGATGTGTCATCCAAGACAAAATTACTTAACATTCCTTTCAAAGGTAAAACTTTATTTGGACCTGATTTGAAAGAAATTATTTCAGACATCACTGGGGGAAAGGGCCACGCCCTTCCACAGGATAGGTCTTTTAAGGCTAAAAATAAGCCTAATTTTCGTCCCTTTCGCAGAAATGGACCAGCCTCTAATTCTGCATCCTCTAAGCAAGAGGGTAATGCCTCACAACCCAAACCAGCCTGGAAACCAATGCAAGGCTGGAACAAAGGTAAGCAGGCCAAGAAACCTGCCACTGCTAACAAGACAGCATGAAGGAGTAGCCCCCGATCTGGGACCGGATCTGGTGGGGGGCAGACTCTCTCTCTTTGCTCAGGCTTGGGCAAGAGATGTTCAGGATCCTTGGGCGCTAGAAATAGTTTCTCAAGGTTATCTCCTGGAATTCAAGGAACTACCCCCAAGGGGAAGGTTCCACAAGTCTCACTTATCCTCAAACCAAATAAAGAGACAGGCATTCTTACATTGTGTAGAAGACCTGTTAAAGATGGGAGTGATACACCCAGTTCCAATAAAGGAACAAGGAATGGGATTTTATTCCAATCTGTTCGTAGTTCCCAAAAAAGAGGGAACGTTCAGACCAATTTTGGATTTGAAGATCCTAAACAAATTTCTCAGGGTACCATCGTTCAAAATGGAAACTATTTGAACGATTCTACCCACCATCCAGGAAAGTCAATTTATGACTACCGTGGATCTAAAGGATGCGTACCTACATATCCCTATCCACAAGGAACATCATCAGTTCCTAAGGTTCGCTTTTCTGGACAAACATTACCAGTTTGTGGCTCTTCCATTCGGATTAGCCACTGCTCCAAGGATTTTCACAAAGGTGCTAGGGTCCCTTCTAGCGGTTCTAAGACCAAGGGGCATTGCAGTAGTACCTTACTTGGACGACATTCTAATACAAGCGTCGTCCCTGTCAAAGGCAAAGGCTCATACGGACATCGTTCTAGCCTTTCTCACATCTCACGGATGGAAGGTGAACAAAGAAAAGAGTTCTCTGTCCCCGTCAACAAGAGTTCCCTTCTTGGGAACAATAATAGATTCCTTAGAAATGAGGATTTTTCTGACAGAGGTCAGAAAATCAAAACTTCTAAGCTCTTGTCAAGTGCTTCATTCTGTTCCTCGTCCTTCCATAGCGCAGTGCATGGAAGTAATAGGATTGATGGTTGCAACAATGGACATAGTTCCTTTTGCACGAATTCATCTAAGACCATTACAACTGTGCATGCTCAAACAGTGGAATGGGGATTATACAGACTTGTCTCCAATGATTCAAGTAGATCAAAAGACCAGAGATTCACTCCGTTGGTGGCTGACCCTGGACCATCTGTCCCAGGGAATGAGCTTCCGCAGGCCAGAGTGGGTCATTGTTACGACCGACGCCAGTCTAGTGGGCTGGGGCGCGGTCTGGGAATCCCTGAAAGCTCAGGGTCTATGGTCTCGGGAAGAGTCTCTTCTCCCGATAAACATTCTGGAACTGAGAGCGATATTCAATGCTCTCAGAGCTTGGCTTTAACTAGCAAAGGCCAAATTCATAAGGTTCCAATCAGACAACATGACGACTGTTGCTTATATCAATCATCAAGGGGGAACAAAGAGTTCCCTGGCACTGAAAGAAGTGACCAAAATAATTCAATGGGCGGAGGATCACTCCTGCCACTTGTCTGCGATCCACATCCCAGGAGTGGAAAATTGGGAAGCGGATTTTCTGAGTCGTCAGACATTTCATCCGGGGGAGTGGGAACTCCATCCGGAAATCTTTGCCCAAATAACTCAATTATGGGGCATTCCAGACATGGATCTGATGGCGTCTCGTCAGAACTTCAAGGTTCCTTGCTACGGGTCCAGATCCAGGGATCCCAAGGCGACTTTAGTAGATGCACTAGTAGCACCTTGGACTTTCAACCTAGCTTACGTATTCCCACCGTTTCCTCTCATTCCCAGGCTGGTAGCCAGGATCAATCAGGAGAGGGCCTCTGTGATCTTGATAGCTCCTGCGTGGCCACGCAGGACTTGGTATGCAGACCTGGTGAATATGTCATCGGCTCCACCATGGAAGCTACCTTTGAGACAGGACCTTCTTGTTCAAGGTCCATTCGAACACCCAAATCTGGTCTCCCTCCAACTGACGGCTTGGAGATTGAACACTTGATTCTATCAAAGCGTGGATTTTCAGATTCGGTGATAGATACTCTGGTTTAGGCCAGAAAACCTGTAACTAGAAAAATTTACCATAAAATATGGAAAAAATATATCTGTTGGTGTGAATCCAAAGGATTCCCATGGAATAAGATAAAAATTCCTAAGATTCTCTCCTTTCTTCAAGAAGGTTTGGAGAAAGGATTATCTGCAAGTTCCCTAAAGGGACAGATCTCTGCTTTATCTGTCTTACTACACAAAAGACTGGCAGCTGTGCCAGATGTTCAAGCATTTGTTCAGGCTCTGGTTAGGATCAAGCCTGTTTACAGACCTTTGACTCCTCCCTGGAGTCTAAATCTAGTTCTTTCAGTTCTTCAAGGGGTTCCGTTTGAACCCTTACATTCCATAGATATTAAGTTACTATCTTGGAAAGTTTTGTTTTTGGTTGCAATTTCTTCTGCTAGAAGAGTTTCAGAGTTATCTGCTCTGCAGTGTTCTCCTCCTTATCTGGTGTTCCATGCAGATAAGGTGGTTTTGCGTACTAAGCCTGGTTTTCTTCCTAAAGTTGTTTCTAACAAAAATATTAACCAGGAGATAGTTGTACCTTCTTTGTGTCCGAATCCAGTTTCAAAGAAGGAACGTTTGTTACACAATTTGGACGTTGTCCGTGCTCTAAAGTTCTATTTAGAGGCTACTAAAGATTTCAGACAAACATCTTCCTTGTTTGTTGTTTATTCTGGTAAAAGGAGAGGTCAAAAAGCGACTTCTACCTCTCTTTCCTTTTGGCTTAAAAGCATCATCCGATTGGCTTATGAGACTGCCGGACGGCAGCCTCCTGAAAGAATCACAGCTCACTCCACTAGGGCTGTGGCTTCCACATGGGCCTTCAAGAACGAGGCTTCTGTTGACCAGATATGTAAGGCAGCGACTTGGTCTTCACTGCACACTTTTGCCAAATTTTACAAATTTGATACTTTTGCTTCTTCGGAGGCTATTTTTGGGAGAAAGGTTTTGCAAGCTGTGGTTCCTTCCGTTTAGGTGACCTGATTTGCTCCCTCCCTTCATCCGTGTCCTAAAGCTTTGGTATTGGTTCCCACAAGTAAGGATGACGCCGTGGACCGGACACACCAATGTTGGAGAAAACAGAATTTATGCTTACCTGATAAATTACTTTCTCCAACGGTGTGTCCGGTCCACGGCCCGCCCTGGTTTTTTAATCAGGTCTGATTAATTATTTTCTCTAACTACAGTCACCACGGTATCATATGGTTTCTCCTATATATATTTCCTCCTGTCCGTCGGTCGAATGACTGGGGTGGGCGGAGCCTAGGAGGGATCATGTGACCAGCTTTGCTGGGACTCTTTGCCATTTCCTGTTGGGGAAGAGAATATCCCACAAGTAAGGATGACGCTGTGGACCGGACACACCGTTGGAGAAAGTAATTTATCAGGTAAGTATAAATTCTGTTTTGACATCCAAACACACATCAATCCATGTACTACAGAGAGGGGGATTTATTGCCTTAAACTTTTCATTTTATTTTACTGATTCAAAATAATATCTGAAATATATTTATAAACCTAATTTAATGGGGCCTCATTCGTTTGCCATTTTAATTAGATTTCTCTAGAGGTTTGAAAAATCCTAGTAAACTTATTTTCAATAAAAATGTTAAAAGTAAGGTTGTTTCTAGATACTGATATTCTATGTGTAGCAAAATAAACCGCCATCTTTGAAACGCCATTAACGAGCACTAATTAGTCTATCTGATTACACTGTGCAAAAAAAGGTGGCTGTTATGATACTAAAACAATTTAGTATTGAAATAAAGGGACATGATAGTCCAAATTAAACTTTAATGATTCAGAAAGAGCATGGCATTTTGAAAAACTTTCAGATTCTGTATTTATATCCCCTTTCTATGAGAGCATACTCAGGTACCCCCTGAGCTTTCTGCCGGTACAGAAACATTGTTGTAAACACCATTGACCGTGCTAAACACGTGAGCATTTTATTTAAATAAATTTAATTGCACGTTCCACTGAATCATCAGGGTTTAACTTTCATTTTCCTTTAACACTCTAAAATTGCAAACATTTTTTTACATCTTCTCTCCCTTTAAGGCATTTTAGCCAACAATATTTTCATGGGACATTATAGGAAATTAATCCATTACAGCTTAAAGCATAAACCCCAAAACAAATATCCTTATAAGTGTTTGAAAGGCGGAAATTTAACGTAAATCCTCTCAGCGTCATTGTGATGCTTGTGTCTATAAATAGGCAACATATTCATAAACCTGTTTTATTCTCCTTATGAACGACCAGCCAAAATATTTATTACCTGAATAAATATAAAGCTAAAGCTGTTTAATGTTAAGCTTATGTTAGTTTTGGTTGTGCACATCCATGCTCATTGGCTTATAGGTACTTCCTGTTAATGCTCATTGGCTTATAGGTACTTCCTGTTAATGCTCATTGGCTTATAGGTACTTCCTGTTAATGCTCATTGGCTTATAGGTACTTCCTGTTAATGCTCATTGGCTTATAGGCTCATCCTGCTAATACTCAATGAGATTTACCAGAAAGTGTCTATCAGCCAATGAGCATTAAAGGCACACTAAACCCATTTTTTTTCTTTCATAATTAAGAGAGAGCAGCAACTTTCTAATTTACTCCTATTTTCAATTTTTCTTCGTTCTCTTGCTATCTTTATTTTAAAAGCAGGAATGTAAAGCTTAGGAGCTGTCCCATTTTTTATTCAGCACCTGGGTAGCGCTTGCTGATTGGTGGCTACATGTAGCCCTTGTTGATTGGTGGTTAAATGTAGCCACCAATCAACAAGCGCTACCCAGGTTCTGAACAAAGCTTTTCCCCCTGTTTTATACAAATATTCTTGTTGTTGACACTGCAGAGACAATTGACTATTTTCCTTTCTTTCTAGCCAAGTGGAAAGGGTCCGCGATTACCTGAAGTTTACTGTGTAATTAGTCGGCTTGGCTGCTTTGATCTGTTTTCCAAGGTAAGTATTACATGAATATAATAAATCTACTACAGATTCTAGAAATGTAATTCATAGATATTTTGCATTGTAATATTTCTGTGCAAGGTTTTTTTAAAAACCATTTAAAACTAATTTTGTTAGCGAAAAGTGCATTGTTTTGCTGTCCAGGTACACACCCTTTGAAAAACCTCTCAAGCTTGAATTTCTGATCTCCTTTGTATACAAAACGTATATTACATTTTTGATATAGTTCTTTAAACACTTTCTTCAATCACTTTACATCAGTTACACAGTTATAGGCAAGCTATAGTACTATATGGAAACGCTGTAGCATGTTAGAGCATTTCTATGTTGTAGTTTTATGTTTCTTTAAAGGGACATGACACCACATTTTTTCTTTCGTGATTCAGATAGAGCATGCAATTTTAAACAACTTTCTAATTTACTTCTATTATCAAATTTGCTTCATTCCATATCCTTTGCTGAAAAGCATATCTAGATAGGCTCAGTAGCTGCTGATTGGTGGCTGCACATGATGCCTTGTGAGATTGGCTCACGTTTGTGCATTGCTATTTCTTCAACAAAGGATATCTTAAGAATGGAGCAAATTAGATAATAGAAGTAAATTGAAATGTTGTTTAAAATTGTATTCTCTATCTGAATCATGAAAGAAAAAATGTGTGTTTAATGTTCCTTTAATCGTATTTTATCCACGTCAGTACTTTATGATATGTTATTAGTGGGCAGGTGAAACAAGAAGAGTAATGTCTTACAGGCAAGGAAAACTGTTGTATGGCTGGTTAGATAGGTCTGCCTAGAATTAATTCACTGTAAAGGAAGGTCATTAATATTCTGGATAACGTCGCTTAATATCTTAGATCTATTATGTTTTTTTATTCTCTAAAAGGTGATTTATCTTATGAGGCTCAGAGGTGGGTGCCACATTTTTGGCTAACGCTCTGCTGTGTTTAAAAAAGATCATGGGAGAGAGCAACGTTATTTTTCTTGATGTAAATGAAATCCTATATTACAATAAAGAACATGGCTATGTCCCACAGGTCATAAGAACATTAATATGGGAACGGTTACATTACAAGAGCAAGGGGCTAATGTGCGAGTTATGGGATAAGCAATCAGAAAGCTGATGATGAATACACAGAAATACCAATGACTTTTTTTAGTATGATATGAAGCTGTGTGTTACTATAGGCTCTGAGCCAGCCTGGGAGCTTGATAAGTCAGTTTGTGCTCTACGACGTTCCATAATGACATTAGTTACAGAACTAGGCTGTTACTTCATCATAGCGATAGGTTTGTAAATGTAGTAAACCGAATTGTTTTCCATATACAAAACTGAGCTGTAAAAAAAGTTTAAGACCTATCTCATCCTTTGCTGTATTTGGACACATGGCGATCTTGCTTTCAATTTTTCATTTTATGACATCACAAGTAGAATCTAGGTCCTTTACTGACACAGGTTAAATATGCTGACAAATGAGGCCTCTATGTAAATGATCTTCAATGTACGTTTGTCCTTAAAGGGACAGTATACTATAAAATTGTTTTTCCCTTAATGTGTTTCCAATTACTTTTTTTTACCAGCTGCAGAGTATAAAATGTATGAGATTTGCTATTTGTGTATATGAATTAGCTGATTTTGTGTTTTGAAGCCACAACCTAATAAAATGGGTTGAGCTTGTAGGTATAATCAGATCTCATTACATTATCACCTTGTGTACATATACCTGCTTCTTTATCTTATATCTGTCCATAAACCAATCACCAATACTTGGAGAAAATTAACATTTTATTACTTTATCTCTTCTATAACCCACTAGGAGTGTAATTTCTGCTACTGGTTGTGTTAACACAGCTTGGGCTTGAGGCCAAAAACTTTAAGGATGGGTGGGGATACCACAGGCTAAATAAACTATTTTAAATGCCAATATAAGGGTAATGGCAATACTTGTAAACAATTTAATACACTGCAGCAGGTAAAGTGGATCATTGGAAACAAATTAAAGGGGAGAAGATTTTTGAGTAAACTGTCCCTTTTTAAGCTGTGCACAAAAACAATTCTGTATTTATATTTTGCTAATTAAAGACCAGTGAGTGCTTTTATGGACGGGAGTCTATGTGGACATAAGAGCACCCTCACAGTTGTTTATTTCAAGTGAGAATGCATCTTCCAACCTGATGTGAGATATAGAGAGAGAATAATACACAGATATATATATTTATTTATATTTTAAACATGCCACTGTCATAGGGTGCCACCTTTTCCACAACTCAGTTTCTGAAATTTCTACACTTATCTGCTCCACCCAACTATGCTCCTATTGTGAGTGGAAATGTCTAGGAGCAACAACCGCCCAGCCACAAAAGGCCATCCATGTGATGCAGTCCTGTGCATGTGCAATCCCCTCTCGTGCACGCTCCTGCTGGGTGAAAGAGGGAATGTGCTCTGTCCTTGGCTGGACTCATGGGAAAAGAAAAACTAAAAGATCATTGAAGCATTTGTTTAAATAGTTGGATACTGCAGAATGTTTCTACCAAAATATGAATTAAAATAATGTGTATTTTAACTTTACTGATACTTTAAGCATAATACTCCCTATATACACTGTATGTTCGCAGTATTTTTATATTTATACCATTTAATTACATCAGAATCAGTCAAGCACAGAAAACGGTTTATATCCACTGATATTTAAGAGGTTGATATTTTAAAGTAGATAAACTCCTATTACACAAATGATTTAGCTGCTTTAGATATGAAGTGTATGATGGGTGTATAGTGGTGTTCTGTAAGGTATTGAGACGTATGACTTGCTCTGCACATACAACGCTTCAGTTTCCACATTAGATTGTTTTTAGATATCTTGTTTTACCCCCCATACATTACCTATAATATTATTATTTCTCTACTACAGTTGCCAAGTAACTCTTGCACGTTGCCGTATCCAGGGATATACATTGCTTTTCATTATCATGAATATTGTTTAAAGGGATTGGAAACCCAAAAATGTTCTTTAATGATTCAGATAGAGCGGCAATTTTCTAATTTACTCCTATTATCAATTTTTGTTTTCTGTGTTCCCTTTGTATCTTTTGTTGAAAAGCAGGGACATAGGCTTAGGAGCCGGCCCATTTCTAGAGCACTATACGGCAGCAGTTTTGCAAGAATATTGGCCATTTGCAAGAGTACTAGAGGGCAGCACTATTGCCTTTCATGCAGTGCTCCAGATGCTACCTAGGTATCTCTTCAACACCAAATATTATGAGAACGAAGCAAATTTGATAATAGAAGTAAATTGGAAACTTTTAAAAAATGGTTTATTCTGTCCGAATCACAGGAGAAAATGTTGGGGTTTCATATCCCTGCTTGAGATATGTTTCATATAGCTGAACCTACTATCCAAAGTATAGAAAATAACAGGAGTATGTTGTCACACGCAGCACTCTTTGCCAGGTGTGTAACTTGTTGTAGGAAACTGCGTACGGGCTAAAACTGCTAAACAAGTTCCCAATCTGGCGTATGTTAACTTTATTATAAGGAAATGAGACAACGCTGAGATAGCTGCGCACAAAAGTATCTACCGGTAGTTTACAGCACTAGGTTGACCCCTTTTCTTGAAAAAATACCGACCATGCTCATTCGCATAAATTTGCATAAATAATGATATGGCGTAAATTGGGAACTAAAGCTGCTATGACTGATTTTAAATGTTCATTTTTTTATAATTAGATTACAGCACGTTTAGAAGTTTGACTATGATAACATTCCCCCCCCCCACTATATTTTATCTTTATTTTCAACTTGAACTGAACCTGAAAAATACCAGCTAAGTGGCAACTCTATACAGCAATAATTCTAAAAGAAATATGGAACCGATATTTTTTCTTTCATGTTTACAATTTTAAGCAGCTTTCTAATTTACACATATCAATTTTTTATTTGTTCTCTTGGTATCTTTATTTGAAAAGCAGGAATGTAAGCTTAGGAGCTGGCCCATTTTTGGTTCAGTACCCTGAGTTATGCTTGCTTATTGGTGGCTACATCAGCCCCCCCTTGCACATTCTTGCCTAATCCCTGGTGGTCTAGGGAATCCAGGGATGTTGGTGTGTGTCGGCAATGTGAAGAGGGTTTAAGGAAGCTGGATTGAGGGGTTGGCGTTCATACACCTCAATCTCAGCTCCCTTAAGCCCTAGAAACCTCCAAGACCCACTGTTTGAAAGGTAATTTCATGTGTGTCTTGGGCGGTTTAAGCATAAACACTTATAAAAACAAGAAATAAAAGTACACGTGTTTAATGCACAACATTTAAATTACTCCTCTAACAGACCATCAAAAAGGCCTAGAGACCCCCCAAGACCTCTTGTTTTAAAGCCCATAACCCTGTTATATAAGTTTGTACAGCCAAGTGATAACTGTCGTAATAGTAATTACCTGGCATGAATAAATGTGCATTTATTTGTTCAGAGGCTTATGGGAGCCCCTATGTATAGATCAAAGTTACCTAACTCTACCGAAAGCCCCTTATTTATATGTATTTAACCCCTTCTTATTACTATACGGCTAGATTTAGAGTTCTGCGGCCAAAGGGGTGAGTTAGCTACACATGCTAACATGGTATTTAGAGTTCACAGAAGGGCTGCGTTAGGCTCCAAAAAAGGGAGCGTAGAGCATATTTACCGCCACTGCAACTCTAAATACCAGCATTGCTTACGGACGCGGCCAGCTTCAAAAACGTGCTCGTGCACGATTCCCCCATAGAAAACAATGGGGCTGTTTGAGCTGAAAAAAAAACCTAACACCTGCAAAAAAGCAGCGTTAAGCTCCTAACGCAGCCCCATTGTTTCGTATGGGGAAACACTTCCTAAGTCTGCACCTAACACCCTAACATGTACCCCGAGTCTAAACACCCCTAACCTTACGCTTATTAACCCCTAATCTGCCGCCCCCCCCTTTCGCTGACCCCTGCATATTATTATTAACCCCTAATCTGCCGCTCCGTACACCGCTGCAACCTACGTTATCCCTATGTACCCCTAATCTGCTGCCCCTAACACCGCCGACCCCTATGTTATATTTATTAACCCCTAATCTGCCGCCCCCAACGTCGCCTCCACCTACCTACAATTATTAACCCCTAATCTGGCGACCGGATCTCACCGCTACTCTAATAAATGTATTAACCCCTAACCCTAACACCCCCCTAAGTTAAATATAATTTAAATCGAACGAAATAAATTAACTCTTATTAAATAAATTATTCCTATTTAAAGCTAAATACTTACCTGTAAAATAAACCCTAATATAGCTACAATATAAATTATAATTATATTGTAGCTATTTTAGGATTAATATTTATTTTACAGGCAACTTTATAATTATTTTAACCAGGTACAATAGCTATTAAATAGTTAATAACTATTTTAATAGTTACCTAGTTAAAATAATTACAAAATTACCTGTAAAATAAATCCTAACCTAAGTTACAATTAAACCTAACACTACACTATCAATAAATAAATTAAATAAAATACCTACAATTATCTACAATTAAACCTAACACTACACTATCAATAAATTAATTAAATACAATACCTACAAATAAATACAATGAAATAAACTAACTAAAGTACAAAAACTAAAAAAGAACTAAGTTACAAAAAATAAAAAAATATTTACAAACATAAGAAAAATATTACAACAATGTTAAACTAATTACACCTACTCTAAGCCCCCTAATAAAATAATAAAGACCCCCAAAATAAAAAAATACCCTACCCTATTCTAAAATTAAAATAGAAAAGCTCTTTTACCTTACCAGCCCTGAAAAGGGCCCTTTGCGGGGCATGCCCCAAAGAATTCAGCTCTTTTGCCTGTAAAAAAAAACCATTACAACCCACCACCCACATACCCCTAATCTAACCCAAACCCCCCTTAAATAAACCTAACACTAAGCCCCTGAAGATCTTCCTACCTTATCTTCACCATGCCGGGTTCACCGATCGATCCAGAAGAGCCTCCGATGTCTTGATCCAAGCCCAAGCAGGGGCTGAAGATGTCCATGATCCGGCTGAAGTCTTCATCCAAGCGGGAGCTGAAGAGGTCCATGATCCGGCTGAAGTCTTCTATCAAGCGGCATCTTCAATCTTCTTTCTTCCGGATCCATGTTCATCCCGCCGACGCGGAACATCCATCTTCACCGACGTCTTCCCAACGAATGACGGTTCCTTTAAGGGACGTCATCCAAGATGGTGTCCCTCGAATTCCGATTGGCTGATAGGATTCTATCAGCCAATCGGAATTAAGGTAGGAATATTCTGATTGGCTGATGGAATCAGCCAATCAGAATCAAGTTCAATCCGATCAGCCAATCAGATTGAGCTCGCATTCTATTGGCTGTTCCGATCAGCCAATAGAATGCGAGCTCAATCTGATTGGCTGATCGGATCAGCCAATCGGATTGAACTTGATTCGGATTGGCTGATTCCATCAGCCAATCAGAATTTTCTTACCTTAATTCCGATTGGCTGATAGAATCCTATCAGCCAATCAGAATTCGAGGGACGCCATCTTGGATGACGTCCCTTAAAGGAACCGTCATTCGTCGGGAAGTCGTCGGTGAAGATGGATGTTCCGCGTCGGCGGGATGAACATGGATCCGGAAGAGAAGATTGAAGATGCCGCTTGATAGAAGACTTCAGCCCGATCATGGACCTCTTCAACTCCCGCTTGGATGAAGACTTCAGCCCGATCATGGACCTCTTCAGCTCCCGCTTGGATGAAGACTTCAGCGGATCATGGACATCTTCAGCCCGCCGCTTGGGCTTGGATCAAGACATCGGAGGAGCTCTTCTGGATCGATCGGTGAACCCGGCGTGGTGAAGACAAGGTAGGGAGATCTTCAGGGGCTTAGTGTTAGGTTTATTTAAGGGGGGTTTGCGTTAGATTAGGGGTATGTGGGTGGTGGGTTGTAATGTTAGGGGGGGTATTGTATGTTTTTTTTTTTTTACAGGCAAAAGAACTGAATTCTTTGGGGCATGCCCCGCAAAGGGCCCTTTTCAGGGCTGGTAAGGTAAAAGAGCTTTTCTATTTTAATTTTAGAATAGGGTAGGGCATTTTTTTATTTTGGGGGTCTTTGTTATTTTATTAGGGGGCTTAGAGTAGGTGTAATTAGTTTAAAATTGTTGTAATATTTTTATAATGTTTGTAAATATTTTTTTATTTTTTGTAACTTAGTTCTTTTTTATTTTTGTACTTTAATTAGTTTATTTAATTGTATTTATTTGTAGGTATTTTATTTAATTAATTTATTGATAGTGTAGTGTTAGGTTTAATTGTAACTTAGGTTAGGTATTTATTTTACAGGTAATTTTGTAATTATTTTAACTAGGTAGCTATTAAATAGTTATTAACTATTTAATAGCTATTGTACCTGGTTAAAATAAATACAAAGTTGCCTGTAAAATAAATATTAATCCTAAAATAGCTACAATATAATTATTATTTATATTGTAGCTATATTAGGGTTTATTTTACAGGTAAGTATTTAGCTTTAAATAGGAATAATTTATTTAATAAGAGTTAATTTATTTCGTTAGATTTAAATTATATTTAACTTAGGGGGGTGTTAGGGTTAGGGGTTAATACATTTATTAGAGTAGCGGTGAGATCCGGTCGCCAGATTAGGAATAATTTATTTAATAAGAGTTAATTTATTTCGTTAGATAAAAATTATATTTAATTTAGGGGGGGTTAGGGTTAGAATTAGCTTTAGGGGTTAAAAAATTTATTAGAGTAGCGGTGAGCTCCGGTCGTCAGATTAGGGGTTAATGCTTGAAGTTAGGTGTTGGCGATGTTAGGGAGGGCAGATTAGGGGTTAATACTATTTATTATAGGGTTATTGAGGCGGGAGTGAGGCGGATTAGGGGTTAATACATTTATTATAGTAGCGGTGCGGTCCGGTCGGCAGAATAGGGGTTAATAAGTGTAGGTAGGTGGCGGCGACGTTGGGGGCGGCAGATTAGGGGTTAATAAATATTATGTAGGTGTCGGCGGTATTAGGGGCAGCAGATTAGGGGTACATAGGGATAACGTAGGTGGCGGCGGTGTACGGAGCGGCAGATTAAGGGTTAAAAAAATTTAATTGAGTGGCGGCGATGTGGGGGGACCTCGGTTTAGGGGTACATAGGTAGTTTATGGGTGTTAGTGTACTTTAGAGCACAGTAGTTAAGAGCTTTATAAACCGGCGTTAGCCCAGAAAGCTCTTAACTACTGACTTTTTTCTGCGGCTGGAGTTTTGTCGTTAGATTTCTAACGCTCACTTCAGCCAAGACTCTAAATACCGGCGTTAGAAAGATCCCATTGAAAAGATAGGATACGCAAATGGCGTAGGGAGATCTGCGGTATGGAAAAGTCGCGGCTGCAAAGTGAGCGCTAGACCCTTTCCTGACTGACTCCAAATACCAGCGGGCGGTAAAAACCAGCGTTAGGAGCCTCTAACGCTGGTTTTGACGGCTACCGCCAAACTCTAAATCTAGGCCATAATGTTTAGAGGAAAACACACATACACATTATTGTTCATAAACTTGTTTATTACCTTTTTTATTTAAAAAAAAAAACAAAACATTTTTTTCAAACTTTTTTTTTGGTAGTTTTTTTTATTTTTAATGTCATAATGGTATAGTTTGAATCTTTAAGGTCTCCTGAAAAAAATATATATGTGTGTGGTTTCTCACTGAAAGTAAGGCCTAAAAATTAGCAGCATATAAAAACAGCTCAGCAAGTGGGTGGAAATGGCAGTTAAAGGGTTAAATGCCCTGATCAGGATGTTACAGCTACCAGTGTTGCTGGCAGTGCCAGGGGATGTAGGAAATATGTAATGGGTATATACAGGTTCCTGTGTACAAATAGCGTTAAATCATTTTTTCCCAGTTTAAACCACTAACCACTTTAATACTTTCAGTTTTCATTCCTTTTTTATTTTATCATTTCATGTTCCATTCAATGTGGGAAAGCCAAGCTATGGGCTTATTTATGTTGGCTCCGATCAGGAAAGAAAAGCAGTCACTTGAGTATTAAAGAGTTCCATCTGTGTAGTTTTATTGCCCTTTTTTCTTCTGTTTTGAATGTTTCAGATACAGTTGCTTGTATGGTGATTGCCTCTGTCTTCATTTCTTTAGACAAACATAGCCGTCTGTACCTCGCAAGCAGTTACTCATTATATGTAACAGTAACCATTAGACAGCATCGGTATCTGCTATAGAGGCCCTATTACAAATTTTACTGCCATCTTAGGGTCTCATCACAGAAACAGGTCTTCTGTCTCCTGTTCAACAACAATATATGTAGCATAACTATGGATTTATTTCTAGGGATCTCCCTTATTTGCCTAAACTGTTTTAGTCTCACAGGCTCCCTTATTTATCTACTCTTAGAACATTTTTTCCCCTTGTTTTTACAACATGTAAAATCTTAAAGGGACACTGAACCCAATTTTTTTCTTTTGTGCTTCAGATAGAGCATGCAATTTTAAGCAACTTTCTAATTTACTCCGATTATCAAATTTTCTTAATTCTCTTGGTATGTTTATTTGAAAATCAAGAATATAAGTTTAGATGCCGGCCCATTTTTGGTGAACAACCTGGGTTGTCCTTGCTGATTGGACAGCACCAATAAACAAGTGCTGTCCATGGTCCTGAACCAAAAATTTGCTGGCTCCTTAGCTTAGATGCCTTCTTTTTCAAATAAAGATAGCAAGAGAACGAATACAAATTGATAATAGGAGTAAATTGCTTAAAATTGCATGCTCTATCTGAATCACGAAAGAAAACAATTGGGTTCAGTAACCCTTTAAAGATCCATAATAAATTACCAGACTTCATATATTTAAATTCTTTTTTGTTATTTTGTATACATTCAGATGTTTGTTTTTTTAAACAAGTAATTTTTATATTATAAAACCTACTTTAAAGTTGGAAAAAATAGCCCCACGCCGTTTCAAAACACTCAAGAAATAGGCATTTTTTTCTTCATTCCCCATGTCCAGTCAGCATTGGCTTGCTGATCACACAAGGGAGCGTGCACGCAATAGCGCGCTGAGGTCACTGAACGCTGACTGACACTCTAACAGGGGAAATGGTTGCAGCATTTACACCATCTTTGCTACCGTGTCTGTTTCTGCAATCTTCAAGAGCCGGGTGCTTACTGCAAACAACGTTAAAAATACATTTAATGCACACTTAGAATATTATTTGGTAGATGTTTATATGCTGCTATGATACAGTAAACTACCATTCTTTTAAACATTATTGTGTTTAAAATCAATGTAATTTCCATAAAGCCTTTCTAATAACTATACTTCCCTATGTGAAGCACCTTTTATGCAAACTCTTATCTGCTTTAAGGATGCTTCCTAGGTTGCCATAACAGCTATTGTCGATCGACTCCCTCGTGAACGTGCACAGAGGTGCTGGGTCGGTTTTTGACTGACATTTTGCAACATTCGCTTGCGTGCAGAAGCTGTGGGGAGAAAGAGAATAGCTGGTCGTACGACTCACAGAACCATTGGAAGCTAAATCGCCATTTTCAATGGGCAGTGGAATCTATTTACATATCTTTAAAACAACAAATTACATGTAATAGATTTACTGTATATTTGTGAAATTTTTAAGCAATTCAAGTACTGCGCATTAACCTCTTGATGAAAAATGACTTTAAGGACCCTTCAAAGTGATATAAAGCCCATAAAAATGTTATTTTGTGATTCAGACAGATAATACGATTTAAAAAAGTTTCCAATTTGCCTCTATTATCAAATTTGATATTCTGTGTTGAAGAGATACCTAGGTAGCATCTGAATCACTACATTCCAGGACATAGTGCTGCCCTCTAGTGCTCTTGTAAATGAATTACATTCTTGCAAATCTGCTGTCATATAGTGCTCCAGAAATCTGCCGGCTCTTTAGTATATGTCCCTGCTTTTCAACAAAAGATACAAAGAGTTAGTACAAAGAAAAAAATGATGATAAAAGTAAATTAGAAAGTGTATAAATTGCTGCTCTTTCTGAATCATCAAAGAACAAGTTGGGGTTTTATATCCGTTTAATTTCAAACATTTAATATTGTAGTCTTGTTTACCTAATAATTTTAGTGTATCTGGCGGTTTATGTCTTTACTCCCACTGTGCCTTAAATGAGAAATAGAATTTACAGAAAGTTGTTGAATGTATTAAAGAGACGTGAAATCAATTTTTTCTCTCTCGTGATTTAGACAGATAAATAGACGTAAATTATTATTAAATTAGACGTAAGTTGTTTAAAATTGTATGCTCTACCTTGTTTTGTTCTCTTGGTATCCGTTGTTGAAAAGCATACCTAGGGAATCTCGTGAGCTGCTGATTGGTGGCTGCATATGTCTTGTGGTATTGGCTCACCCATGTGCATTGCTGTTTCTTCAACAAATGATATCAAGAGAATGAAGCGAATTAGATAATAGAATTAAATTGGAAAGTTGATTGATTTTATCTATCTGAATCATGAAATAAATATGTTGAATCATGTCCCTTTAAGCTAGAATGAATATTAAATAATCTTGTACCAAACTTTCAAATTGTAAAATAAAGTGTTTTTTACCAATAAATTCTGTATAATTTTTGGATTTTCTATGTAAAATGTGTTGATTTCCTTAGTCTCCCTTATTTTCTTCATTAAAAGTTGGCAGCCCTAAGCATAAAAAACTTCCAACCATTTGCTTTGTCATCTTAAGTCGTTGCAGACCACCCATAATACATAAAGTGTATTAATAGACCGCCCATAATACATAAAGTGTATTAATAGACCGCCCATAATACATAAAGTGTATTAATAGACCACCCATAATACATAAAGTGTATTAATAGACCGCCCATAATACATAAAGTGTATTAATAGACCGCCCATAATACATAAAGTGTATTAATAGACCACCCATAATACATAAAGTGTATTAATAGACCGCCCATAATACATAAAGTGTATTAATAGACCGCCCATAATACATAAAGTGTATTAATAGACCACACATAATACAAAGTGTATTAATAGACCGCCCATAATACATAAAGTGTATTAATAGACCACCCATAATACATAAAGTGTATTAATAGACCGCCCATAATACATAAAGTGTATTAATAGACCGCCCATAATACATAAAGTGTATTAATAGACCGCCCATAATACATAAAGTGTATTAATAGACCGCCCATAATACATAAAGTGTATTAATAGACCACACATAATACATAAAGTGTATTAATAGACCACACATAATACATAAAGTGTATTAATAGACCACACATAATACATAAAGTGTATTAATAGACCACACATAATACATAAAGTGTATTAATAGATCACACATAATACATAAAGTGTATTAATAGACCACACATAATACATAAAGTAAAAAGAGAGAAGCGCTCAACCTGGGAACGAACAATAGCATAATAGCTTGTTCTATGGCTAGTTACCACCCTAGAAGCAGCCTCTTTTTGCTCAACATGTGCCTTTCACAGAAAAGAACTTTCCTGTAGCATATCAGTCTGATCCTGACTTCACAGTACAGTCCAGCCCCGAAATACCAGGCAATCCCTTTCTGAACAAGAGAAACAGCAAAACCCCAGACGTACGTTTCGGCCTATTGTGGGCCTCGTCAGTGAGGTGCAGCCATATCCCTCTAGGCACACTGAGCAACGGGTCCACGTCTGGATTCCCGCATCACACTTAGGGAGACTTCCCTAAGTGTCATAATTTGCATAAGTAAAAAGAGAGAAGCGCTCAACCTGGGAACGAACAATAGCATAATAGCTTGTTCTATGGCTAGTTACCACCCTAGAAGCAGCCTCTTTTTGCTCAACATGTGCCTTTCACAGAAAAGAACTTTCCTGTAGCATATCAGTCTGATCCTGACTTCACAGTACAGTCCAGCCCCGAAATACCAGGCAATCCCTTTCTGAACAAGAGAAACAGCAAAACCCCAGACGTACGTTTCGGCCTATTGTGGGCCTCGTCAGTGAGGTGCAGCCATATCCCTCTAGGCACACTGAGCAACGGGTCCACGTCTGGATTCCCGCATCACACTTAGGGAGACTTCCCTAAGTGTCATAATTTGCATAAGTAAAAAGAGAGAAGCGCTCAACCTGGGAACGAACAATAGCATAATAGCTTGTTCTATGGCTAGTTACCACCCTAGAAGCAGCCTCTTTTTGCTCAACATGTGCCTTTCACAGAAAAGAACTTTCCTGTAGCATATCAGTCTGATCCTGACTTCACAGTACAGTCCAGCCCCGAAATACCAGGCAATCCCTTTCTGAACAAGAGAAACAGCAAAACCCCAGACGTACGTTTCGGCCTATTGTGGGCCTCGTCAGTGAGGTGCAGCCATATCCCTCTAGGCACACTGAGCAACGGGTCCACGTCTGGATTCCCGCATCACACTTAGGGAGACTTCCCTAAGTGTCATAATTTGCATAAGTAAAAAGAGAGAAGCGCTCAACCTGGGAACGAACAATAGCATAATAGCTTGTTCTATGGCTACTTACCACCCTAGAAGCAGCCTCTTTTTGCTCAACATGTGCCTTTCACAGAAAAGAACTTTCCTGTAGCATATCAGTCTGATCCTGACTTCACAGTACAGTCCAGCCCCGAAATACCAGGCAATCCCTTTCTGAACAAGAGAAACAGCAAAACCCCAGACGTACGTTTCGGCCTATTGTGGGCCTTGTCAGTGAGGTGCAGCCATATCCCTCTAGGCACACTGAGCAACGGGTCCACGTCTGGATTCCCGCATCACACTTAGGGAGACTTCCCTAAGTGTCATAATTTGCATAAGTAAAAAGAGAGAAGCGCTCAACCTGGGAACGAACAATAGCATAATAGCTTGTTCTATGGCTAGTTACCACCCTAGAAGCAGCCTCTTTTTGCTCAACATGTGCCTTTCACAGAAAATAACTTTTCCTGTAGCATATCATTATTATGACCCTGGGGAAGTCTCCCTATGGGTGATGGGGGAAACCAGACGTGGACTCCTTGCCCATTGTGCTTAGAGGAATGTGGCTGCACCTCACTGACGAGGCCCATAGGAGGCCGAAACGATCGTCTGGGGTTGTCATGTTCCTTGTTCAGAGGAGAATTGCCTGGTATTTCGGGGCTGGACTGACCTTACTTGGCGGGATCAGACTGATATACTTCAGGAAAGTTTTCTTCTGTGAAAAGCACACTGGTCTAAAAGAGGCTGCTTCCGGGTGGTAAATCGCCATAGAACAAGCCACTGAGCTGTTGTTCGTTCCTGGTAGAGCGCTTCTCTCTTTGTATGCAAATTATTATGACCCTGGGGAAGTCTCCCTATGGGTGATGGGGGAAACCAGACGTGGACTCCTTGCCCATTGTGCTTAGAGGAATGTGGCTGCACCTCACTGACGAGGCCCATAGGAGGCCGAAACGATCGTCTGGGGTTGTCATGTTCCTTGTTCAGAGGAGAATTGCCTGGTATTTCGGGGCTGGACTGACCTTACTTGGCGGGATCAGACTGATATACTTCAGGAAAGTTTTCTTCTGTGAAAAGCACACTGGTCTAAAAGAGGCTGCTTCCGGGTGGTAAATCGCCATAGAACAAGCCACTGAGCTGTTGTTCGTTCCTGGTAGAGCGCTTCTCTCTTTGTATGCAAATTATTATGACCCTGGGGAAGTCTCCCTATGGGTGATGGGGGAAACCAGACGTGGACTCCTTGCCCATTGTGCTTAGAGGAATGTGGCTGCACCTCACTGACGAGGCCCATAGGAGGCCGAAACGATCGTCTGGGGTTGTCATGTTCCTTGTTCAGAGGAGAATTGCCTGGTATTTCGGGGCTGGACTGACCTTACTTGGCGGGATCAGACTGATATACTTCAGGAAAGTTTTCTTCTGTGAAAAGCACACTGGTCTAAAAGAGGCTGCTTCCGGGTGGTAAATCGCCATAGAACAAGCCACTGAGGAGCTGTTCGTTCCTGGTAGAGCGCTTCTCTCTTTGTATGCATAATACATAAAGTGTATTAATAGACCACACATAATACATAAAGTGTATTAATAGACCACACATAATACATAAAGTGTATTAATAGACCACACATAATACATAAAGTGTATTAATAGACCACACATAATACATAAAGTGTATTAATAGACCACACTTAATACATAGTGTATTAATAGACCACACATAATACATAGTGTATTAATAGACCACACATAATACATAAAGTGTATTAATAGACCACACATAATACATAAAGTGTATTAATAGACCACACATAATACATAAAGTGTATTAATAGACCACACATAATACATAAAGTGTATTAATAGACCACACATAATACATAAAGTGTATTAATAGACCACACATAATACATAAAGTGTATTAATAGACCACACATAATACATAAAGTGTATTAATAGACCACACATAATACATAAAGTGTATTAATAGACCACACATAATACATAAAGTGTATTAATAGACCACACATAATACGTAAAGTGTATTAATAGACCACACATAATACGTAAAGTGTATTAATAGACCACACATAATACATAAAGTGTATTAATAGACCACACATAATACATAAAGTGTATTAATAGACCACACATAATACATAAAGTGTATTAATAGACCACACATAATACATAAAGTGTATTAATAGACCACACATAATACATAAAGTGTATTAATAGACCACACATAATACATAAAGTGTATTAATAGACCACCCATAATACATAAAGTGTATTAATAGACCGCCCATAATACATAAAGTGTATTAATAGACCGCCCATAATACATAAAGTGTATTAATAGACCACCCATAATACATAAAGTGTATTAATAGACCGCCCATAATACATAAAGTGTATTAATAGAACTGCGTTAGTTGTGCAAAACTGGGAAATGGGTAATAAAGGGATTATCTATCTCTTTTTAAACAATAGCAATCTGGAGCCTCATTAAGTGTGCATATATAAAGAATGTGCACGTTTTGATAATGGATGTACAACCTCAATTCCGAAAAAGTTGGGACAGTATGAAAAATGCAAA
Source organism: Bombina bombina (assembly GCF_027579735.1). Taxonomy (NCBI): domain Eukaryota; kingdom Metazoa; phylum Chordata; class Amphibia; order Anura; family Bombinatoridae; genus Bombina; species Bombina bombina. The sequence goes on from NC_069505.1 coordinate 214,847,897, forward strand.
AAAACAAAGTGAATTCAGTTAACCCTGTACTATATTGAAAACACATTATGAACACATTATTTGATGTTTTACTTTGTGAATTTAATGTATTTTTGAAAATATTCACTCATTATAAATCTGATGACTGCAACACGTTCCAAAAAGTTGGGACAGGGGCAATTTAGAACTATTAGCGATGTGACAAGTTGAAATAAGAAGGTGATGTGAAACGGGTGAGGCAAACGTGTAATCATAGTATATAAGGAGCCCCCAAAAAAGGCATAGTCCTTTAAGAGCAAGGATGGGTCAAGGCTCGCCAATCTGCCAAAAGATGCGTCAGAAAATAATCCAACACTTTGAGAACATCATTCCCCAAAGACAAATTAGTAGGATTTTGGGCATTTAACCTTCTACAGTGAACAATATAATTAAAAGATTCAAGGAATCCAGTCTAAACTTGGTGCATAAAGGGCAAGGCCGAAAACCACTTCTGAATGTGCGTGATCTCCGATCCCTCAGATGTCACTGTCTCAAAAACCGGCATGAGTCTGTAATGGATATCCTGACATGGGCTTGAGAATACTTTGGTAAAATTTTGTCAGTCAACGCCATTCGCCACTGCATCCACAGATGCAAGTTAAGTCTTTACTATGCAAAGCAGAAGCCATAAATCAACACTGTCCAGAAGCGCCACCGACTTCTCTGGGCTCGGTATCATCTGAGATGGACCGTAGCACAGTGGAATCGTTTTTTGTGGTCCGATGAGTCAACATTTCAAATAGTTTTTTTAAAAAACAGCCATTGTGTTCCCCAGGCCAATGAGTAAAAGGACCATCCAAGCTGTTATCAGTGTCAGGTCCAAAATCCCCAGTTCCTGTTTAGGGCATGCGATTTTAAACAACTTTCTATTAAATTTGCTTTGTTCCCTTGGTGGTATCTTTTGAAAAGCTAAACGTAGGTAGGCTCAAACTGATTTCTAAACCGTTGAAAATTAGCTCAGAGCATTTTGAAAGTTTTTCACAGTTAGACAGTACTAGTTCATGTGTGTCATATAGATAACATTGTGCTCTCTCCCGTGGAGTTATTTAGTAGTCTGCACTGATTTGCTAAACTGTATGTCTTTCAAACGCACTGAGATAAGGGGGCAGTCTGCAGAGGCTTAGATACAAGACAATCAAAGAGGTAAAACATATATTAATAGAACAGTGTTGGTTATGCAAAACTTGGGGATGGGTAATAAATGGATTATCTATCTTTAAAAAAAAAAAATTAAATTCTGGTGTAGACTGTCCCAACTGGTGTCTTCAGTGCTCAAATGCTTGATAAGTGTTATTAAAAGAAAAGGTGATATTAAACAGTGGTAAACAGTCGACTGTCCCAACTTTCTTCGAGTGTGTTGCAGTCATCAGATTTGAAATGAGTGAATATATTCAAAAATACATTAAAGGGATACTAAACATAATTTGAAAGTTGCTTAAAATTGCTGCTCTTTCTGATTCATGAAAGAAAAAAAATTGCGTTTTAGTATCCCTTTTAATGCCCCTTTAAGAGGCAGACTGCATGTTGTGTAGCTTGCCTTAAAATAAGTCAACTGCAGATATTTTTTTTTTTCAGCAATTGGTAAAAGAGCAAAAAAGAATTACAAAGCTTAAATTAAGTCTATGGTACTTTAAAGGACAATTAAAGGAACAGTCAACACAGTAGATTTGCATAATCAACAAATGCAAGACAACAAGACAATGCAATAGCACTTAGTCTGAACTTCAAATGAGTAGTAGATTTTTTTTTCTCACAATTTTAAAAGTTATCTCTTTTTCCACTCCCCCTGTACCATGTGACAGCAATCAGCCAAGCACAAATGCATACACGTACCATGTGACACCCATCAGCCATTCACAAATGCATACACACTTATTCTTGCACATGCTCAGTAGGACCTGGTGACTCAAAAAGTTTAAGACTGTGCACATTTTTTTAATGGAAGTAAATTGGAAAGTTGTTTAAAATGGCTGCTCTATCTGAATAATGGAAATTTAATTTTGATTGAGTGTCCCTTTAAATACAGTAGAACTGCCTAATCAACAAGGGCTTAAAGGGACACTGAACCCACATTTTTTCTTTTGTGATTCAGATAAAGCATGAAATTTTAAGCAACTTTCTAATTTACTCCTATTATCAAATTTTCTTCATTCTCTTGGTATCTTTATTTGAAATGCAAGAATGTGTTTAGATGCCAGCCCATTTTTGATGAACAACCTGGGTTGTCCTTGCTGATTGGTGGATAAATTCATCCACCAGTAAAAAAAACTGCTGTCCAGAGGTCTGAACCAAAAAAAAAGCTTAGTACCTTTTTCAAATAAAGATAGCAAGAGAACGAAAATAAAATAATAGGAGTAAATTAGAAAGTTGCTTAAAATTGCATGCTCTATCTAAATCACAAAAGAAAAAAATTTGGGTTCAGTGTCCCTTTAACCCCTTAATGACCACAGCACTTTTCCATTTTCTGTCCGTTTGGGACCAAGGCTATTTTTACATTTCTGCTGTGTTTGTGTTTAGCTGTAATTTTCTTCTTACTCATTTACTGTACCCACACATATTATATACCGTTTTTCTCGCCATTAAATGGACTTTCTAAAGATACCATTATTTTCATCATATCTTATAATTTACTATAAAAAAAAATATAAAATATGAGGAAAAATTGAAAAAAAACCCCACTTTTTCTAACTTTGACCCCCAAAATCTGTTACATATCTACAACCACCAAAAAACACCTATGCTAAATAGTTTCTAAATATTGTCCTGAGTTTAGAAATACCTAATGTTTACATGTTCTTTGCTTTTTTTGCAAGTTATAGGGCAATAAATACAAGTAGCACTTTGCTATTTCCAAGCCATTATTTTTCAAAATTAGCGCTAGTTACATTAGAACACTGATATCTTTCAGGAATCTCTGAATATCCATTGACATGTCTATATTTTTTTTTAGTAGACAACCCAAAGTATTGATCTAGGCCCATTTTGGTATATTTCATGCAACCATTTCACCGCCAAATGCGATCAAATAAAAAAAATCGTTCACTTTTTCACAAATTTTTTCACAAACTTTAGGTTTCTCACTGAAATTATTTACAAACAGCTTGTGCAATTATGGCACAAATGGTTGTAAATTCTTCTCTGGGATCCCCTTTGTTCAGAAATAGCATACTTATATGGCTTTGGTGTTGCTTTTTGGTAATTAGAATGCCACTAAATGCCACTGCGCACCACACGTGTATTATGCCCAGCAGTGAAGGGGTTAATTAGGGAGCATGTAGGGAGCTTTTTGGGGTAATTTTAGCTTTAGTGTAGTGTAGTAGACAACCCCAAGTATTGATCTAGGCCCATTTTGGTATATTTCATGCCACCATTTCACCGCCAAATGCGATCAAATTAAAAAAAACGTTAAATTTTTCACAATTTTAGGTTTCTCACTGAAATCATTTACAAACAGCTTGTGCAGTTATGGCACAAATGGTTGTAAATGCTTCTCTGGGATCCCCTTTGTTCAGAAATAGCAGACATATATGGCTTTGGCATTGCTTTTTGGTATTTTTAAGGCCGCTAAATGCCGCTACGCATCACACGTGTATTATGGCTAGCAGTGAAGGGGTTAATTAGGTAGCTTGTAGAGAGCTTGCAGGGTTAATATTAGATTTAGTGTAGAGCTCAGCCTCCCACCTGAAACATCAGACCCCCTGATCCCTCCCAAACAGCTCTCTTCCCTCCCCCACCCCACAATTGTCCCCGCCATCTTAAGTACTGGCAGAAAGTCTGCCAGTACTAAAATAAAAGCTATATTTGTTTTTTGGTGGGTTTTTTAAAAGCATATTTACATATGCTGCTGTGTAAAAGTCCCCCCTTAGCCCCCAACCTCACTGATCCCCCCCAAACAGCTCTATAACCCTCCCACTCTAACTTAATTGGCGCCATCTTGGGTACTGGCAGCTGTCTGCCAGTACCCAGTTTATAAGAAAAAATGTTTTTGTTGTACATTTTTTTAACGTTTCTGTAGTGTAGCTTCCCCCACACACAAAAACCAACCCCCCACCCCTCCACGATCTCTTTTTGTTTTTTTTTTTGTTGTGCTTTTAACTTTTAACTTTTAATTCATTTTCCGTAGTGTAGCGGTTCCCACCCGCTCCCGCCCCGTGCACGCGCCCGCCCGCCACCCTCCGTGCACGCGCGCGCGTCCGTGCGCGCCCCCGACGGTTCCGCCCCCGATCCCGCCCCCCTCGACGTCACACGGCACACCGATGGCCGCCCACCCGCCTCCCAAGTCGGCTCCCACCCACCAACGATACCGGCCATCGATGTCCGGTGCAGAGAGGGCCACAGAGTGGCTCTCTCTGCATCGGATGGCCATGCAAGGTTATTGCAGGATGCCTCCATATCGAGGCATCACTGCAATAACCGGAAAGCAGCTGGAAGCGAGCAGGATCGCTTCCAGCTGCTTTCCACACCGAGGACGTGCAGGGTACGTCCTCAGGCGTTAACTGCCTTTTTTTTGAGGACGTACCCTGCACGTCCTCGGTCATTAAGGGGTTAAAGGGACACTGAACCCACATTTTTTAATTTCATGATTCAGGTAAAGCAGCAATTTTTTTTTTTTTTAAACAATAAGCTTTATTTAATGAACAGACATTATGTTACAGCAGTTGTCTCATTGATGTGTTACATTACAATTGTTCTTGGAGGCTTAACAAACCATCATTGTAAAGAGACATTTTAAGCCATTACACGAGTGTTATATAGGCACAGAACATCTGAACATTATTGACATATAGTTAATTGTTACATGAGCTTATTAAGTGCGAAATTTAAAAGATATCAAAGGATAATGAAAAAAAAGACATAGAAAATCAGAGTTTGCTTGATCGAGGCATGGGCCCATCCCAGAGCCCATAAGATTACAGGCTCCAAGATAAACGCCTCATATTGCATTAGGCTTCTTCAGTAAAACGTTCAACTCAGTATATAATACTAGTGCATAAAGGAAGTATCACCTAAGGGGGGCGATTGGGGAAAGATCGGATATAAGTAAGGGGATTATGAAAGGAGGGGGTTCAGAGAGTGGGAAGATGATGGAGAGAGAGACGAGAGAAGAAGGAGAGAGAGAGGTAAAGGGAGAAAAAAAAAAAAAAAAAAAAAAACACCCCCATAAGGGGTGGGGGAGGGGATGGGGACGGGAGTGGAGGGTGAGAAGGGACTGAATCATGTTCCACAGACCAATTACAGGGGCAAATATAGGATCGACACCTGTACTCTAACAGACACCAGAGCAGATCATAGGCTCCTACCTTCCCAGATTAATGACATGTACTCGTGAGTTTCTAGCTTCCCTGTCCTAAGGTAATGGTATCTCTCTAAGTCTAGTAAATTTCGGACTTCTGCTTTCCATTCCTCTGTACTCGGAATTTGGAGAGATTTCCAGTGTCTTGGTATAAGCCCCTTAGCTCCATTTAGCATTAAAAGAAACAAGTGGCGTTTGGCTTCCATAGCTAACTTTGGGAACTCGTGATGAATCAGGTATTTAGGGTTCGGTGGGAGAATGATCTGCAACAATCTGCTAATTTCTCTAAATACACTCACCCAAAAAGGTTGTATGTGTGGGCAGTGCCACCAAATGTGTAGTATAGATCCGTCCTCCCCGCAGCCCCTCCAGCACTCCCCACAGGCATTGGGGTAATTTTTTTTCAGCCTCTGAGGGGTGAGGTACCACCTACTCAGGAATTTGAAGTGCATCTCTTGTAATTTTGCAGATGCCGATGCACGCCTAGCTCTATTAAAAATTACTTGCCAGGTTTTAGTGTCTATCTCGAGCTCTAGATCTCTCTTCCAGGCAGCTACATACGAGGGGACCACCTCCCCACCTCCTTCCATCAAAAGCTTGTAAAGTATCGAGATCAAATGTTTTGGTGGGGTCTCTGATGTGCATAGTGCTTGAAAATGCGTTTTCTGCCTACTAAGGGAGTCTTTCTCGCTAATAGTGCTGACAAAGTGGCTCAATTGGGCCACTGTAAACCATGAGGAGAATAATTCGCCGTCCCAGTCCGCCAACTCCTTCTGTGTTTTAATTTTACCGTCTGTCAGCACATTTGATATGGCAACTTCCGACAGTGGGTAGTTATCGTCATGAGAGAATGGTTTGATCTCAATACCATTATCTGGATTTTCTCGAACCGGCATAACTGGTGAGATAGCCGTAGAGATATATCCCCCGCTCCTAAGTAATCTGTCCCAGGTCTGCAACACGTCCCAGATCAGGGGGTACTGTACTGCCCAATTTGGGCGGTGATTAGGGCTGATCCAAGCGAGTGAACCAACGTTCCCCCTTTGAAGGATCTCTCTATCCAAGTTTATCCAAGCTTTATTCTGTGAGCAGTGGCACCACTCTACAAGTCGTTGTAGTAAGATTGCTCTAAAATAGGTATAAAAGCGTGGGACGCCAGCCCCGCCTCTGTTTCTAGGAAGATACATGGTTAGTTTTTGTATCCTGGGCTTCAATCCCTTCCAGATGTATGTCTCTATTGCCACTTGAATCTGTTGGATTAAGTGGCCAGCTGATGCCAGAGGGATAGCCTGCATAATATAAAGGACCCTGGGCAAGACATTCATTTTGACGACATTTATGCGGCCCATCCAGGAGATGGTTTTACTTCCCCAAGCCGCAAAGTCCCGTAGGATATCATCCCTAATACTTTTATAGTTTACGTTGACCATTTCTTTGACAGTGGAGGCTAAATTGATACCTAGGTATTTCAGGTGCTGTGGTACTATTTTCAAAGGGCATCTGTACCCCTGCTCCACAAATATCTCCGGTGGGATGGAGACATTTAGGATCTCAGATTTTGAGAGGTTTAATGAAAAGTCCGACACATAGCCAAACGCCTCAAATTCCTCCAGCGATGCCTGCAGTGAACATGCATTATCAGCAAGAGTTAGTAGGACATCGTCGGCATACATTGCCAGCTTGTGTTCTGTTCCTCCCGTCCGAACACCAACAATGTCACTGTTGGTTCGAATGCGGCACGCCAGGACTTCTATAACCAGAGCAAAAAGCAGGGGGGACAAAGGGCACCCCTGCCTTGTACCGTTGGATATAGGGAAGGGATCTGAGAGTAAGCCATTAACACGAATCCTAGCGTTAGGGTTTGAGTACAGGGAGAATACGAGGTTCGTGAAGCGTGCCCCGAACCCCATTTTTCCTAATGTATGTCTCATAAAGGCCCAGTTCACCCGGTCAAAGGCCTTCTCCGCATCCGTTGAGACAAGTACCAACGGAGCGGAGTTGGCCTGTGCATAAGAGATCAGTTGCACGACCCTTAGGGTGTTGTCCCGGGCTTCTCGGGCCGGGATGAACCCTGTTTGGTCCGTACTGACCAACCTAGGGAGAAAAGTTTTGAGGGGATTCGCGATCACTTTGGCCAAGATCTTAACATCGCAGTTAAGCAAGGAGATGGGCCTGTAACTGCCAGGCAGGTTTTCTGGTTTACCCGGCTTCGGGATAACCGAGATGAATGCTTCCAGCATCGAGCGTGGTAGCTCAGGTGTTACGGGTAGCCTGTTGAACAGTAGAAGTAAGTATGGGACTAGAAGTCCCGCAAATTTTTTATAATAGCGGATCCCAAATCCGTCCGGACCAGGGCTTTTGCCCACTGGAAGGCTTTTAATAGCTTTTAGAATCTCCTCTGCAGTGAGAGGGGCATCCAATTGTTCTGCCTCTTCGTCGGACAGACTTGGTAAATCAGTTTTTGCAAGGTAATCCAGTATCCTCTGCTCAGAGGTCTGCCCATCCACAGGGGCCTCCCGTCCATGTGCTGTAGTGTGCAGATTATATAGGGATTTGTAAAAATTTCCAAAGACATTGGCAATTGATTGACCATCTTTGCACTCCCTGTTTTGGTTATCAACCATTTCGTAGACGTACGTGCGGAGTCTCTTCCTGGCAAGGGCTCGTGCCAGGAATTTACCCGCCTTATCGCTATGCTCGAAGAATTGTTGGCGAAGAATTAGTGCTTTTTTGTGTTGTTCTTCTCGCAGATGGCGTAACAGGGCTGATCTGGCAGCCGCCAGGCTCTCCTGTTTTCCGTCAATATTAGGTTGCTCTTTATGCGCTAGTTCTGCTTGAGCCACTTTTGCTAGCAGATCATTGTAGGTGTCTCTTTTGGACCTGCGTAGAGCTGCGCTGTGTCTCAGAAGCAGGCCTCTAGTAACGCATTTATGAGCTTCCCATACGACTGCATTGTCTAAGTTTCCATCTGCGTTTAGACGAAAGTATTCTTCAATGCTGTCGTTTAGTTTTTGTACCAGATGTTTATCATCAAGTAGATATTCGTCTAACCGCCAAACAAATGGTGTTATCGGTGTATTGGGCCAGTTGATCGTGCATCTAACCGGGGCATGATCAGACCACGTAATCGGATCAATCGAGCAGCTAGTTGTTATCGCGAGGCCCGCAGAGTCGGTGAGGAGGTAGTCAATCCTCGTATATTTTTTGTGAGGATGAGAGTAGAAGGTGTAATTTTTTTCTGTTGGATGCAAGGTTCGCCAGATGTCGTGAAGGACCAGATCCCTGAGGGATCGCGTTAAGTGTTTGAGTACCTTGTGAGGAGCACTGGAGAGGCCATCAGAGGTGTCCAAAACTGGACTCAGGGAGACATTAAAGTCCCCCCCCCCATGTATAGTGTTCCTTTCTGTAATTCTAGTAATTTAAGTGCTACATTTTTGAAAAATATATCTTGAGCTCTATGTGGAAAATAGAGATTGGCCAAGGTTATTGGTCTCCCATAAAGTGTGCCTGTAATAATTAGATACCTGCCATTAGGGTCTCTCATTATCTGTTCTGTTTGGAATGGTACTGAATGGTGAAATAGTATCCCAACCCCATTTTTTTTAGAAGGACCAGAGGCAAACTGTGCTACAGGGTAGTTCCTATTAAACCATTTTGGTTCTTTATGTTTTGAGAAGTGTGTTTCCTGGATGAAAACAATATCGCCTCTCAGTCTGTGTAAATCTCGGGTGATTATGGAGCGTTTCTCGGGACTATTAAATCCCTTAACATTTATGGTAAGAAGTTCAAGGGAGTGTACTTTGGTACGTGGATGCATATTAGTAAGGAGAGAGGAAAAAAAAAAAAAAGGGGAGGGGAGGGAGGAGAGGAAATGAAGGGGGGAGCAGGAGAAGATTTGAGGAAGTGTGAGCAGGAAAGATAAGAAAGAGCTTCCAAAAATTCGGGTGGAGGGTAAAGAGAGAGAGTAGGGAAGGGAGCAGATAGGCCCGATATGGCCTGTAGGACCAGAGTTAAGAGCCCCACCTGCCGCTCGGGTAGATGAAGAGGTTAAAGAGTGTAGACTGTAGAGGTACAGTCAGTAAATACAAATAGAAATGTGATACAGGAGGTAGTAACCTCAGTACTCTTATGTAGAATGATAATGCAAACATTAAACTTTGTAGGTAAAGTAACCCAAATAAAGAAATATCAAACAATCAGTGTCAGAACTCTCATATGAACTAGCAATGAATAACATTGAAGGAACAGACAATTATGAACCACAAGATAACATGCCCCACAACAGTGAAGACCCATTTCCCATATCCCCAGGAGACAGAAACCATAATACACATTTTTGAACACATATTCCCTCCCAGTGTTGTTTGTTATGTTCCTGCGGGGAGGTGTTGTGCGCTGTATCAATATAAGCTGGGGGAGTTTACATAAGTAAGCCTATGTTAGGGTGTGTTCACATAGCCTGACAATACAGTATAAACCCAAAAAGAACAACTATAAAACACCTTATATACTCATATTACAGTGTAGAGGTCAAATCTAGCCCAGGGGCTAATTATCTAGATTATCACAGAGTCAATTTGTCCAAGTATTGATGCCTCTACACAGTAGGGTGGTAAAAACCCAAACCAAAATGTTCATCTGGAGTTGTATATGAGTAAGCTGTTTTGGGAAAAACATATATGAGTTAATGGTAACTTATCTGTCTGGAAGATCAGTTGGGTCGATGAATACCACCCCAGGAGCCACCAGTCTCCAGGGTGGAACGTGCCAGGTAGAGCATGTCCGTGAATCTGTGTCTAGGAAGTTGACTTATCAAGCTAAAGTCAGTGGACGTTTTCATCTCGAGCTCTTTCAGGTCCAGGCCGTGCTGGTGCCACCATATTGCCCGGCGGGGTTACCTGCAGCCCAAAGGCCTGGTTTAGAGTGGGGAGATCAGCTGGTGTTCTATAGATTGCAGAGGTGCCATCTTTTGTTGCTATAATGCAGGTGGGGAATCCCCATCTGTATTGGATTTGATGGTCCTTGAGTGTGGAGGTAATATAGCGCAGGTCCCTCCGCTTCTGGAGGGTTGCTGGACACAAATCTGTGTAAATTTGAATTTCCGTGTCCTCAAACACTAGAGGGTGTTTTTTTCTGGAGTGCCGTAGAATTTCTTCCTTGTCCCGGTAGGACAAGAGTTTGATAATAATGTCCCTAGGTGGGGCCCTGGCTGGAGGTTTAGGCCTAAGGGCCCGATGGGCTCTTTCAACCGGGATTTCAGCTGCATTTGGGGAGTTCTTGAGGTGCTTGAACAGGGCCTGCACATATCTTTCTATATCAGGTGGGGCCACTGTCTCAGGGACCCCACGGAGCCTCAAATTATTGTGCCGACTCCTATTTTCTAGGTCCTCAATCCTGTCAGTGAGGTTTTGAACTGTAGCTTCCTGTGATTGTATATTACTGCCCTGTTGTTGGAGGTCAGATTGGATTGTTTCTTGTGCCTCCTCCATCTGAGTGACTCTATGGTCTACAGCAGCAATGTCTTTTTTAAGCTCACCAAATAGTAATTTTACATCAAACATTGCTTCTTTTATATCGTTCTTAGAGGAGAGGTGTCTGATGTCCTCTTTAGTAACATAATGAGATAGTGGTGGGTCTGAGTTGGATGTCTGGACTGCAGTATTCTGCTTGCTGGGTTCCACACTATCCCTGTTGGCGTTTGCAGTGGTGTCTGTTGTGATGAGATAGCTTTCCAAGCTAGAGGATTGGGATCTTTTAAGGGGTTTAGTAATGCGTCTATTAGCCATGTTCACAACTCTGAGGTAAGTGGATAAATACTGTACAGGCACCCTGCACTGATCTCAGGAAGAGGGGCTCCGGTGCTGCTGTAGTGTGCTCAGCTGCTATTCTATATCTCTGCCGGTTCTTCTGTATCTGTATGTTTAATTGAGTTTATCTCCCCCTTCTCAGTGGAACACAATAGCAATTGTATATAGTGGGTACTGCGTTGAGTATAGTGCTGCTGTGCTTCTAGTAATTACTTCTAACAGGCTAGAAATGAACTAGGATGCCCTCCTCCGGCCAGGCCCAAAGGTTCTATCTGTAGCGCTCACTTTAGTATCGCTTGACTGGCTCTCAAGCTCACCCTATGCTCGGACTCCCTCCTATCTAGTATGTGGCCTCTGCTGTCCGTGGACTGGTCTAGCTGTGAGTATCAGCTGGATGTTGTACCTGATTGCGGTCAGCCGGTCGGATGTTGGCGGTATGAGTGTCTGCACGGGTGGCGTGATCCAGGTATGATGAGGCAGGATTTTCCACGACACAGTGCTGTAGTACTCCTCAGTCACAAGGCTCCGGTCCGGTAAAAGAGCCTCTGTGTAGTCGGTTGATCACTCGTTCTAGTGCGGTGTGTTCACCAAAGTCAGTTTAGGCACTTGTGAAATGGCGGCTGGTTCCGCTCTGTTTTAGGCCTCTCCACGCATCTTGTTAGTAAGGGGTTTCACACTGCCCATATAAGTCATAGGTTTAGTATTTTTGTTCACGCAGTTCTCAGGAGCTGTTGCTATAATTTCCAAAGTTCTGACACGCTGTGGGTTACTTTCTACCTTTCATAAGATTACTGAGGCTTCAGAGCTAACTTAAAATGCGGCCATCAGCTAGTGCGGCCAAGCCCCGCCTCGGTAAAGCAGCAATTTTAATCAACTTTCGAATTTACTCCTATTATCAATTTTTTTTTCGTTCTCTTGCTAACATTTTTTTTTAAAGCAGGAATGTAAATTTTAGCAGCCAGCCTATTTTAGGTTCAGCCCCATGGATAGCGCTTGCTTATTGGAGGCTTACATTTACCCACCAAAAAAGCAAGCATAACCCAGGCTCTCAACCAAAAATGGTCTGGCTCCTATGCATCACATTCCTGCTTTTGAAATAAAGATAGCAAGAGAACGAAGAAAATTTGATAATAGGAGTAAATTAGAAAGTTGCTTAAAATTGCTGCTTTATCTGAATCATTAAAGAAAACAAATTGCTTTTAGTGTCCCTTTGATAAAGACATTTCAATAGTACTGAATTTTAAAAGAGCAGTAGGTTTTTCTGAGAATTTCAAAATTTACTTCAATTTGCCGGCCCTGTGTCATGTGACAGCCATCAGCCAATCAGACTTATATACGTATACACTGAACTTTTGCTTGTGCTCCACAACTGCACTATTTGATAATGGAAGTTAACTGGAAAGTGTCCTAAAACTGCATGCTCTATCTGAATCATGAAAGTTTAATTTTGACTTTAGTGTCCCTTTAAAGGGACATGAAACCCAAAAATGTTATATTATGATTCAGATAGGGCATACAATTTTGAACAACTTTCCTATTCACTTCTATTATCCATTTTGCTTTGTTCTCTCTCTTTTTTTTTTTTTTTTTGAAGGAGCAGAATTGTAATACTAGAGGCTAGATGAACATACCAGGTTAGCCAATGATGAGGCATATATTTGCAGCCTCCAATCAGCAGCTTTCTCCCAGCACAACATTGCTGCTCCTGAGCCTGCTAAGGTATAATTTTAAAGAAAGGATACCAAGAGAATAAAACAAATTAGATAATAGAAGTAAATTGGAAAGATGTTTAAAATTGTATGCTCTATCTGATTCATTAAATATTTATCGGGGTTTCAGGTCCCTTTTAAATATGGTATATGGTGTTTATAGCAATAAAACAAAAAGGGGTTGAATAATTGATGTCAAGAAGAATATAAAATAGCCAGACCTTAAGGGAATTAGGAGCCAGGAAAGGAATATAGACGTTTGCATTGCATAATACCCCACTAACTTTGAGCCAATGGTACAATTCTAGGAGCCATGACTTTTGGAATTTGTTGAGTACTATCCTAAATAAGCCTTCCTTTTAATCCATATATGTTCAGAGCTGACTCAATTAGTCAATGATGCTCACCTGCCTCCAGGTGTTGTGTAATTATAGCAGAATCCAAATCATATGGGTGCAGACTTTTGTTTATACTGCTAAACATTCTAATACTAGTCTGTTAAATCCACATGATCTAAATGTCACTTTCCTTGCTTTCTTTAGATATTAGATGAGGTAGAGAGGAGGCGAGGCATTTCTGCAGCTCTGGTTTATCCTTTTATGAGGAGTTTAATGGAATCGCCTTTTCCTGCACCTGGAAAAACTATCCGGGTAAAGACGTTTTTGCCTGGTGCTGGAAATGAGGTAAGTAAAGATTTGCTGCACTCTTATCACTTAAACTAGAGTTCAAGTATTATAGACATTCTTCCAACACACCAAAGAAACCTATTGAGTCCAATACGGACAAAAACTATATAGGTTATTATTATCAATCATGTGTTTTGAATTCTGTAAGTGTATATCCACTAATCTAGTATTAATTTAGCTTCTGTGTGTTGCTAAGGAAGGTCTATATAAAGACTTTGTGATAACGCCCTTTCCCAAAGTGTTAGAGAATAAAACCTTCTATTGTCCTGTATCTATTTATGCAAGATTTAGTTTAAATTACCATGCCTATTTTGTGCCGCAATGTGATTTGGCTGTCACACATTGAAGCTGGAATATTTTCATATCAGTTTACCTCTGTGTCATCAAGTCACCAAGTCTGTAGTGTCTGTTGAATCATCAATGGATGGATATGTGCAGTAAAACTACTTCTGATGACAGGGCAAAAATAAACGAATAAATAAAAGGAGGCTATTCCTCAATAGCCAAATGCTTTGATGGGCCATACATTTGTGGATATAAAGGGGGAAGTAATAGAGAATGCATTAAACCATCTCTACTAATTTGAGTTATTAATGAATAAGTAGTCTCTAAACTACTGTGGACTGATTCGTGGATTTGTGTTGTGTGGCTATGGTTGTAATCCTTGTTTATTGACCACAAGATAAAGAAGACTGGACACATAATCAAAACCTGGTCACAGAAAATTATTGTTAGTTCACTGTGAATAACAGTATGGAATTTTTGTATATGGCACATTTTTGTTTTACAAAAAAAAATTTGAATGGCATTGGAGCCAAGGGAATTCAAGAATGATTTGTTTAAATAAGCCTTTGCTGAATTGAACTACTAAATGACAAGTTGAAATAAATCTGCTCCTATGCCATTGGGTAATGGGGGGCTGGGGTAGTGTGTACTTAAAGACTAATTATCTAAATACAGCATCTTTAAACCTTATTAAATTAATATCTTTTTCTCCTACATTGGTGTATCCGGTCCACGGCTTCATCCTTACTTGTGGGATATTCTCTATCCCTACAGGAAGTGGCAAAGAGAGCACACAGCAAGAGCTGTCCATATAGCTCCCCTCAGGCTCCGCACCCCAATCATTCTCTTTGCCGCTCTAACTAGTAGCATCTCCACGGGGGTGGTAAAGAGTATGTGGTGTTAGTTGAAGTTTTTTATTTCTTCTATCAAGAGTTTGTTATTTTAAAATAGTGCAGGCTTGTACTATTTACTCTGCAGCAGAAAGTGATGAAGATTTCTGCTAAGAGGAATATGATTTTAGCACCAGTAACTAAAATCCATTGCTGTTCCCACGCAGGACTGTTGAAACCAGAGAACATCAGTTGGGGGGAACAGTTTGCAGGCTTAACTGCTTCAGGTATGATCAGTCATTTTTCTAACAAGACCATGTAATGCTAGAAGACTGTCAGAAATTCCCTCTGGGATAGGTAAGCCATTTTTTCTTAGACTCTGTATAAAATATGATGGCTTATATTAAGGGCTCTATGCTGGTTGACACTATTGTGGGCTTAAAAATCGATTGCTTTTGAGCATGTTTTTCACTATAATTAAGGTGTTTTTTCAGACTTTAAAACACATTTGGGGTTTAATTTGCGCCTGGCACTTATTTGGACACCTAATCTAGTCAGAAAGGCCCCTCCACTCTGGAATGTAGAGGGAGGAGGCCTCATTTTCGCGCCTCAATTGCGCAGTTGTTTTGCCTAGGCAGTTCATGCAGCTTCACGTGGGGAGCCCAGAGGCATCAGAAAAGGCTCCAGAGAGGCTTATTTCCTACTAAATTAATCCCTAAGGAAGGTAAAGGCCACAGTGAGAAGCTGTGGCATAGTACTGTAGTGTGTTAACCGGTTAATAACTGTTATTAGCTCCGGTTTGGGCATTAAGGGGTTAATTGGTCTGAAAATTTTTGTGCAATCTTTTCAAAGCATTAAGACACTGTGGTGAAAATTTCATTAAAATCGGATGTTTATTTGATGGTTTTTTGATGTTTCAGTAATAAAGTGTGCACTTTTATTATTTAAAGAGACAGTAACGTTTTTGTCAAAAATTATTTTTATTGCATTGAAGTTCTGTTTAAGTCTGTCAAACATATCTGAATCTTCAGATAGCCTATGTTCTGTATGTTCAAAGGCCAAGGTGGTTCCCCCATTAAATTTGTGTGTGAAGTGTGCCATAGCGTCCAAACAGCTTAAGGACAGTATAATCACACTTAAAGATATAGCCCAAGATGATTCTTTAGCTGAAGGTAGTGAAGATAGCTCGCTATCCTCTCCTTCTGTGTCAACACCAGCTATGCCCGCGCAAGCGATGCCCAGTACATCTAGCGCACCAATTGCGATTACTATGCAACAGTTAGCGGCAGTAATGGATAATTCTCTCTCAGCATTTTTATTCAAACTGCCAGCTTTTCCTAGGAAGCGTGACTGCTCAGTTTCAAACACAGAAAATGAGCAAGCAGACGCAGAGGATAATTTATCTGTAGTGCCCTCACATCAATCTGACTTGGCGGTAAGGGAGGGCCTGTCTGAGGGAGAAATTTCTGACACAGGAAAAGTTTCTCAGCAGACAGAGCCTGATACCATAACATTTAAATTTAAGCTAGAACACCTCCGCGCCCTACTTAAGGAGGTCCTAGCTACACTTGATGATTGTGATCCTTTAGTGATCCCAGAAAAATTGTGTAAAATGGACAAATTTTTAGAGGTCCCAGTACACACTAATGCGTTTCCGATACCTAAGAGGGTGGCGGATATCGTGACTAAGGAGTGGGAGAAGCCAGGTGTACCTTTTGTTCCCCCTCCTATATTTAAGAAAATGTTCCCAATCGTTGACCCTAGAAGGGACGCGTGGCAGACGGTCCCTAAGGTAGAGGGGGCAGTTTCAACGCTAGCTAAGCGCACGACTATACCAATAGAAGACAGTTGCGCTTTCAAAGATCCTATGGATAAAAAATTAGAAGGTTTACTTAAGAAAATTTTTGTTCAACAAGGTTTTCTTCTTCAACCAATTTCTTGCATTATTCCTGTAACCACTGCAGCTGCTTTTTGGTTTGAGGAATTAGAAAACTCGCTCCAGAAGGAGACTTCTTATGATGAAGTTATGGATAGAATTCATGCCCTGAAGTTGGCTAATTCTTTCATTACAGATGCCGCTTTTCAGTTAGCTAAATTAGCGGCGAAAAATTCTGGTTTCGCAATAGTGACGCGTAGAGCGCTTTGGCTAAAATCGTGGTCGGCGGACGTGTCGTCCAAAACAAAATTGCTTAAATATTCCTTTCAAGGGTAAGACCCTATTCGGGCCAGAGTTGAAAGAAATTATTTCAGATATCACTGGGGGAAAGGGCCATGCCCTCCCACAGGATAGACCTTTCAAAGCTAAAAATAAGTCTAATTTTCGTTCCTTTCGCAATTTCAGGAACGGACCGGCTTCTACCTCTACAGCCACTAGGCAAGAGGGTAACGCACCCCAGCCCAAACCAGCATAGAAACCATTGCAAGGCTGGAACAAGGGTAAACAGGCCCAAAAGCCTGCTGCTGCTACCAAGACAGCATGAAGGGGTAGCCCCCGATCCGGGACCGGATCTAGTAGGGGGCAGACTCTCTCTCTTTGCTCAGGCCTGGGCAAGAGATGTTCCGGACCCCTGGGCACTAGAAATTGTCTCTCAGGGGTGTCTTCTAGAATTCAAGGACCTTCCTCCAAGGGGAAGGTTCCACATGTCTTGCTTATCTTTAGACCAGATAAAGAGACAGGCATTCTTACATTGTGTAGAAGACCTTTTAAAAATGGGAGTGATACACCCAGTTCCAACAGCAGAACAAGGACTGGGATTTTACTCAAACCTGTTTGTAGTTCCCAAAAAGGAAGGAACTTTCAGGCCAATTCTGGACTTAAAGATCCTAAACAAATTCCTCAGAGTTCCATCATTCAAAATGGAAACCATTCGGACAATTTTACCAATGATCCAGGAGGGTCAATATATGACTACCGTGGACTTAAAGGATGCGTACCTGCATATTCCTATCCACAAAGATCACCATCAGTTCCTGAGGTTCGCCTTTCTGGACAAGCATTACCAGTTCGTGGCTCTTCCCTTCGGATTGGCCACTGCTCCCAGAATTTTCACAAAGGTGCTAGGGTCCCTTCTAGTGGTGCTAAGGCCAAGGGGCATTGCAGTAGCACCTTACCTAGACAACATTTTAATACAAGCGTCGTCCTTTCACAAAGCAAAGGCTCATACAGACATTGTTCTAGCCTTTCTAAGGTCTCACGGGTGGAAGGTGAACATAGAAAAAAGTTCTCTGTCCCCGTCCACAAGGGTTCCCTTCCTGAGAACAATAATAGACTCAGTAGAAATGAAAATCTTTCTGATAGATGTCAGGAAGTTAAAACTTCTGAACACTTGTCGAGCTCTTCAATCCATTCCTGAACCCTCCATAGCTCAGTGCATGGAGGTAATAGGACTTATGGTTGCAGCAATGGACGTGATTCCATTTGCTTGAATTCATTTAAGACCATTGCAACTGTGCATGCTCAAACAGTGGAATGGGGATTATGCAGATTTGTCTCCCCAGATTCAAATGGACCAGAAAACCAGAGACTCACTCCTCTGGTGGTTGTCTCGGGATCACCTGTCTCAGGGAATGAGTTTCCGCAGACCGGAGTGGATCATTGTCACGACCGACGCCAGCCTCCTAGGCTGGGGCGCGGTCTGGGAGTCCCTGAAGGCTCAGGGTCTATGGTCTCGGGAAGAATCTCTTCTCCCGATAAACATTTTGGAATTGAGAGCGATATTCAATGCGCTCCAGGCATGGCCTCAACTAGCGGAGGCCAAATTCATCAGATTTCAGTCGGACAACATGACGACTGTAGCGTACATCAATCATCAAATGGGCAGAGGATCACTCCTGCCATCTATCAGCAATTCACATCCCAGGAGTGAACAACTGGTAAGCGGATTATCTAAGTCGTCTGACTTTCCATCCGGGGGAGTGGGAACTTCACCCAGAGGTTTTTGCCCAGTTAACTCAACTATGGGGCATTCCAGATCTGGATCTGATGGCGTCACGTCAGAACTCCAAAGTTCCACGTTACGGGTCCAGGTCCAGGGACCCCAAGGCGACGTTGGTAGATGCCTTAGTAGCGCCTTGGTCGTTCAATCTAGCTTATGTCTTTCCACCGTTTCCCCTTCTCCCCCGGCTAGTAGCCAGCATCAAACAGGAGAAGGCTTCGGTAATTCTGATAGCTGCTGCGTGGCCACGCAGGACTTGGTATGCAGACCTGGTGAATATGTCATCGGTTCCACCATGGAAGCTACCTTTGAGGCAGGACCTTCTAATCCAAGGTCCATTCAAACATCCAAACCTAGTTTCTCTGCAACTGACTGCTTGGAGATTGAACGCTTGATTCTAGCTAAGCGTGGGTTTTCGGAATCCGTTATAGATACCCTGATCCAGGCTAGAAAGCCTGTCACCAGGAAAATTTACCATAAGATATGGCGGAAATATCTTTGTTGGTGCGAATCCAAGGGTTACTCATGGAGTAAGATTAGGATTCCAAGGATTCTATCTTTTCTCCAAGAAGGATTCGAGAAAGGTTTGTCAGCTAGTTCCTTGAAAGGACAGATATCTGCTCTGTTTTGTTACACAAGCGTCTGGCAGCAATGCCAGATGTTCAGGCGTTTGTACAGGCTTTAGTCAGAATCAAGCCTGGCTATAGACCTGTGGCTCCTCCATGGAGTCTAAATTTAGTTCTTTCAGTTCTTCAACGGGTTCCATTTGAACCTCTACATTCCATAGATATCAAGTTACTATCTTGGAAAGTTTTGTTTTTGGTAGCTATTTCTTCTGCTAGAAGAGTTTCTGAATTGTCTGCTTTGCAGTGTAATTCACCTTACCTGGTGTTCCATACAGATAAGGTCGTTTTACGTACCAAACCTGGTTTTCTTCCAAAAGTGGTTTCCAATAAGAATATTAACCAGGAAATAGTTGTTCCTTCTCTGTGTCCTAATCCAGTTTCTAACAAGGAACGTCTGTTGCACAATCTGGATGTGGTTCGTGCTTTAAAGTTCTATCTAAAAGCAACTAAAGACTTCAGACAAACATCGTCCTTGTTTTTCGTTTATTCTGGCAAGAGGAGAGGTCAAAAGGCGATTGCTACCTCTCTGTCCTTCTGGCTGAAAAGCATCATCCGGTTGGCTTATGAGACTGCTGGAAGGCAGCCCCCTGAACGAATTACAGCTCACTCTACTAGAGCTGTGGCTTCCACATGGGCTTTCAAGAGTGAGGCTTCTGTTGAACAGATCTGTAAGGCAGCGACTTGGTCTTCACTGCATACATTTGCCAAATTTTACAAATTCGATACTTTTGCTTCTTCGGAGGCTATTTTTGGGAGAAAGATTTTACAAGCAGTGGTGCCTTCCGTTTAGGTTACCTGACTTGTTCCCTCCCTTCATCCGTGTCCTAAAGCTTTGGTATTGGTTCCCACAAGTAAGGATGAAGCCGTGGACCGGATACACCAATGTAGGAGAAAACAAAATTTATGTTTACCTGATAAATTTCTTTCTCCTACGGTGTATCCGGTCCACGGCCCGCCCTAGCATTTTGGTCAGGTTTAAATTTATTTTTTGTAAACTACAGTCAACACTGCACCCTATGGTTCTCCTTTTTCTCCTAACCGTCGGTCGAATGACTGGGGGGGGCGGAGCCTGAGGGGAGCTATATGGACAGCTCTTGCTGTGTGCTCTCTTTGCCACTTCCTGTAGGGATAGAGAATATCCCACAAGTAAGGATGAATCCGTGGACCGGATACACCGTAGGAGAAAGAAATTTATCAGGTAAACATAAATTCTGGTTTTTTTTTTGCTTGTTTTTTAAAGGTGATTGAACTTCGGCGCCCAATGGACTCACGCTTGGAGCATGTAGACTTTGAATGCCTGTTCACATGCCTGGGTGTGAGGCAAATCATACGGATCTTTGCCTCACTGTTGTTGGAGCGACGAGTTATCTTTGTAGCTGAAAAGTTAAGGTTGGTGCCTTTAAATTAATAATCATTTATCCAACTATTTATACATTTAGGTGGTGAAACTATGGGTTTGGTTGCTAAAATGAGGGTGCTTAGAATGTTGCGTGCTTCGCATGATAATGCTACCCTTAATATGGCAGAAATAACACACTGACACTTGTAAAGGCAACACATGGTTTTATTTAATTTTTTAGGTTTCAAATGTTTTATTAGGGATTCTTAAATGTATACAATGGATTTCAAAAACATTTAGCCATTGTCTAATACATTGAAATTGTAAATGTTCTGCAGAGCTTAACAGATATACAATAATAAAATAAAGGCATCCGTACATGTATAGAAGTTTGTTACAGTGGGAAAATTGTCACAAGTAATAATATGCCAGGTGTTTGACAAGATACCGTCTTTTGTTTGCTCCTTATATCTATATATGGTCTTATGATCCTGTTGTAACAGTGATTTTAATTAAAGGTCTAAGTCATCTATAAGCTAGCTGTCGTCTTGTTTCTTTTTGTTTAAGTAATCATCCCATATGAGGATAATTGCATAATGGTCTAAGTGTTTCATTTGTGTAAAGTAATATTTCTCAAGCTGGAGTGTGTGGGTTACCCTCTCTTTCCAGCATGCTATAGAGGGTGAGGTGTGGTTTTTTTTCCCCAGTTTATGAGTATTAATCTTTTTCCTGTGTTAACAATATTTGTTAGTAGGGTAAGCCATAGTTTACATTTAATTATTGAGAATTTATTGAATAAAATTATCCAGATATCTAGGGAGGGAGATGAAGATCATACTGGCACTTTAATTAAGAGCCAGTATGCCTGTGCAATAGGACATGGTCACCATATATGAGTGGGTGCCTAATTCTAGAATCATTTCCAGCATTCCATAGAGGTGCTAGGGGTGTGAAATACCACCTGCTTAGAAATGTAATATTCATCTCTAGTGTAGATATTGAGCAGCGATTTTCAACTAGTGTGCCGTGAGAGATCCTCAGGTGTGCCGCGGCAGACTAGTGTGCCGTGAGAGATCCTCAGGTGTGCCGCGGCAGACCAGTGTGCCGTGAGAGATCCTCAGGTGTGCCGCGGCAGACCAGTGTGCCGTGAGAGATCCTCAGGTGTGCCGCGGCAGACTAGTGTGCCGTGAGAGATCCTCAGGTGTGCCGCGGCAGACTGACAGTCTCATCAGCATTTTAGTTTTAAATTATTTTTTTAAAAATTGTTATTGGGCTTGTTGCACAGTCTCCTCCTCCTCCTCTCTCCCCACGGTTGTTGAGCTGTGACAGTAGGACCAGCCCCCAACAACAGCCTGATTCATTTTGTTGAAGAATTCATGCAGCCAGTGCAACATTTGCAGTCTCCCCCTACTTCTCTCTGCCCGCGCGTGGCACTTCACAGCCTTACAGGCAGAAACCCCTTTGCACTTGTTGCTGTTTTATTGTTGATGCAGGTTGTTGTTCTCAGTGATATTTTGAATGTTATTATTGTCCCTCTAGCTTTGGCAATACATTTATAGTGACTGTTATGCTAATAAAGCTTAATTTAATTGAATTGATTAAAATTTACTAAATTGTTTATATATATATATATATACTGTATTGAGTATTAGGCTACAATGTGTGACTTTGTAAAATTTTGGATGGCGGTGTGCCGCAGGATTTTTTAATGTAAAAAAATGTGCCAGGGGCAAAAGAAAGGTTGAAGATCACTGATATAGAGGATGTGGATTTACTCATAAGTGAACAAATCTTTAATCACTCCTGAGGAAGGGGGTGATCAGTTTGCTCTGCCCACTTTTAGGCAACATATGGTTTTACCTTGTTACTAGTTGATAAGCCTGCCCAGAGCGCAGTCTATGTTTTGAAAATACAACCCCCCAAGCTACAAAAAATAAAAATTAAAAATACTGAAAAAAATACCCCTATAAAAATACCCCCCCCCCAATAAAAACACCCCCTAATCTAATACTAAACTATCAATAGCCCTTAAAGGGCTTTTTTTAGGGCATTGCCCTAAGTTAAACAGCTCTTTTACATTAAAAATAAACAAAGTCCCCCCTAACAGTAAACCTACCAAACCTCCCAAAATAAATAAACTAACACTAATAAACCTAAATTACCCATTGCCCCTAAAGGGGCATTTGTATGGGCATTGCCCTTAAAAGGGCATTCAGCTCTTTTTCACTGCCCTTAAAAGAGCATTCAGCTCTTTTGAAATTTGCCCAAAAAACTCTAATCTAAAAAAAACAAACCCCCCCCCCCCAAAAAAAAAAAAAAAAAAACTATCACTAAAGCCCCAAATAGGTACTCACGGTTTCAGAAGTCCGGCGGAGAAGGTCTTCTTCCAGGCGGGTTCATCATCTTCATTCACAGCGAAGGCGGTGCGGAGCGGAGGTCAGGAGCGGTCTTCCCAGATGTGGCGATCCTCACCGGTGGTCATCTGTGGTGGCGTCGGCGGTCCCCAGCGACATGGAGGCTCTTCTTCATCCGATGTCCATGGTATACTGAATATTGAATGCAAGGTACTGCAATCAATTTGGGGTACCTTGCATTCTTATTGACTGAATTTTTCAAAACAGCCAATATGATTAGAGCTACTAAAAATCCTATTGGCTGTTCAAATCTGCCAATAAGATTTCAGTAGCTCTCATTCTGTTGGCTGCTGAATTTTTCAAAACAGCCAATAGGATAAGAGCTACTGAAATCCTATTGGCCGTTCAAATCAGCCAATAAGATTTCAGTAGCTCTCATTCTATTGGCTGATTTTGAAAATTTCAGCCAATAGGAATTCAAGGTTCCCCAATAAATATGGAGTACCTTAAATTCAATCTTCAGTGTGCAGCAGACGATCGCATGAAGAGGAACCTCCACGCCTTCGCCGAGGACCGCCGCCGCCGAGGAGCGCCACTGCCACAGAGGATTGCCACTTCTGGGAAGACCGCTCCGGACCTCCACGCCGCCTTCGTTGTTGCTGAAGATGATGGACCCGCCTGGAAGAAGACCTTCTCCTCCAGACTTCTGAAATCGTGAGTAACTATTTGGGGCTTTAGTGTTAGTTTTTTTTTTTTTGGAGGGTTTTGTTTTTTTAGATTAGGCTTTTTTTTGGGCAAATTTCAAAAGAGCTGAATGTCCTTTTAAGGGCAATGCCATACAAATGCCCCTTTAGAGGTAATGGGTAGTTTAGGATTTTTTTTAGTTTTTTTTATTGTGGGGGGGTTTTAATGTTAGGAGGGGACTTGGTTTATTTGTAATGTAAAAGAGATGTTTAACTTTGGGCAATGCCCTACAAAAAGCCCTTTAAAGGGCTATTGGTAGTTTAGCATTAGATTAGGGGGTGTTTTTTATTTTGGGGGGCTTTTTATTTTCATAGGGATTAGGTTTAATTTTTTTATTTTGGATAGTGTTGTTTATAATTTTTTGTAATGTTAGCGTTTTTTATTTTCTGTAATTAGATTAATGTAATGTAATTTTTTTGTATTTTTTATTGTAATGTAGTTATTTTTATTGTAATTAAGGGGTTAATTTAGGGGGTGTTAGGTTAGGGGGCTTAATCATTAAATTAAGTTTTTGCGTTGTGAGGGTTGGCGTTGTAGGAGTTAATAGGTAAATTAGGTTTAATGCGTTGGGGGGTTGGCGGTTTAGGGGTTAATAGATGTATTAGGTAGTTTACGATGTTGGGGTTTGCGAATTTAGGGGTTAATAATTTTATTAGGTATTTGTGTCTTTTTTCGTAATACTTCGTACAGGCGGTTAGTTTATTTTTTTTATAAATACTTATTGCGTGCAGTTCATTTTTTTTTAATACTTATTGGGGGCGTTTTTTTTTTTTTTTTTAATGCTCCGTTAGACTTCGCTGCATCCTGGTGAATTCCGAAAATGGCAGGGTGGTGTGGATTCTTTCACCACCCTGCCATTTTCGGAATCCAACTGGATGCAGCTTTCTACATCCAGGTGAATTCTTTTGGCATGCAACCAACATTCCTTTGAGGATGCGTGCGCAACTGCCGACGGCGACGGACGCATTACAAAAGCATTTATAGCATAAATAAAATAGCACAGTACAATATAAGACAGATGACTACAAGAACCTATGTACTTTTAATTTTATATATTACCATATCTGGTCATAGTGGGCATCTGGGTTCTACAGGGAACTCCACTGCTGACAAGCTAAAGAGAAAAAAAAATAAAGAGCAGCCGTCTATCTAATGCTTCAGTTTACAGATTAAAACACATTATTTGGAATTAAAACAAGATACGGTCACAAGTATATATTGCAAGTGACCCAGCTATAAACATTAGGTGTAACAGCTCTCATCTGTGCATGAGACAGACAATAGTATGGAAATAAAACATACAATCACAAATATAGTGCAAGTGACCTGATGATAAACATAAGGCATAACAGCTCTCATTTGCACATGAGACCGACTATAGTATGGAAATAAAACAAGATACAGTAACAAGTATAGCGCGAGTGACCCAGTGATAAACATAAGGTGTAACAGCTCTCATCTGCACATGAGACAGACTATAGTATGGAAATAAAACAACATACAGTCACAAGTATAGCGTGAGTGACCCAGTGATAAACATAAGGTGTAACAGCTCTCATCTGTGCATGAGACAGACTATAGTATGGAAATAAAACAACATACAGTAACAAGTATAGTGCAAGTGACCTGATGATAAACATAAGGTGTAACAGCTCTCATCTGTGCATGAGACAGACTATAGTATGGAAATAAAACAACATACAGTCACAAGTATAGCGTGAGTGACCCAGTGATAAACATAAGGTGTAACAGCTCTCATCTGTGCATGAGACAGACTATAGTATGGAAATAAAACAACATACAGTCACAAGTATAGCGCAAGTGACCTGATGATAAACATAAGGTGCAACAGCTCTCATCTGTGTATGAGACAGACTATAGTATGGAAATAAAACAACATACAGTCACAAGTATAGCACAAGTAACCTGATGATAAACATAAGGTGTAACCGCTCTCATCTGTGCATGAGACAGACTATAGTATGAAAATAAAACATACAGTCACAAGTATAGCACAAGTGACCTGATGATAAATATAAGGTGTAACAGCTCTGATCTATGCATGAGACAGACTATAGTATGGAAATAAAACAAGATACAGTCACAAGTATAGTGCAAGTGACCTGATGATAAATATAAGGTGTAACAGCTCTCATCTGTGCATGAGACATACAATAGTATAGAAATAAAACAAGATACAGTCACAAGTATAGCACAAGTGACTCAGTGATAAACATAAGGTGTAACAGCTCTCATCTCTGCATGAGACAGACTATAGTATGGAAATAAAACAATATACATACAGTCACAAGTATAGCGCAAGTAACCTGATGATAAACATAAGGTGTAACAGCTCTCTTCTGTGCATGAGACAGACTATAGTATGGAAATAAAACAACATACAGTCACAAGTATAGCGCGAGTGACCCAGTGATAAACATATGGTGTAACAGCTCTCATCTGTGCATGAGACAGACTATAGTATGGAAATAAAACAACATACAGTCACAAGTATAGCGCGAGTGACCCAGTGATAAACATATGGTGTAACAGCTCTCATCTGTGCATGAGACAGACTATAGTATGGAAATAAAACAACATACAGTCACAAGTATAGCACAAGTAACCTGATGATAAACATAAGGTGTAACAGCTCTCATCTGTGCATGAGACAGACTATAGTATGGAAATAAAACAACATACAGTCACAAGTATAGCACAAGTGACCTGATGATAAACATAAGGTGTAACAGCTCTGATCTATGCATGAGACAGACTATAGTATGGAAATAAAACAAGATACAGCCACAAGTATAGCGCAAGTGACCCAGTGATAAACATAAGGTGTAACAGCTCTCATCTGTGCCTGAGACAGACTAAAGTATGGAAGTATACATTTTGCAGCTGAATACAACTATATTACCAGCTGGTCCTAGAACAAATGTATCTTTATGTACTAAATTATCAGTTTCAATCAAAAAATTGTGCAATTGTTAGAATGTTTTTATATTAGGGTTTTGCGCTTATTTTTTTTTATTGAGAGTTATAAAGTTGTTAAGGTATTTGATTACTCAAGAGTAAATAAACATGTTACTATTTTCTATTTACTCCCTTGGTAATTGTCTTGCCAAATACTATAAAACAGTTTGTCCTTTTAAACACTTTCTTATGGGATGTGTAATAATGCTTGATGGGCCCAGAATGTAGGATTATTTTCATAGGCCTAGATTTGGAGTTTGGCGGTAGATGGGCTGTTAACGCTACGCTGGCTTTTTTCTGGCCGCACCATAAAATTAACTCTGGTATCGAGAGTCCAAAAAAATGCTGCGTAGGCTCCAAAAAAGGAGCGTAGAGCATTTTTACCGCAAATGCAACTCTCGATACCAGAGTTGCTTACGGACGCGGCCAGCCTCAAAAACGTGCTCGTGCACGATTCTCCCATAGGAAACAATGGGGCTGTTTGAGCTGAAAAAAAACCTAACACCTGCAAAAAAGCAGCGTTCAGCTCCTAACGCAGCCCCATTGTTTCCTATGGGGAAACACTTCCTACGTCTGCACCTAACACTCTAACATGTACCCCGAGTCTAAACACCCCTACCCTTACACTTATTAACCCCTAATCTGCCGCCCCCGCTATCGCTGACCCCTGCATATTATTATTAACCCCTAATCTGCCGCTCCGTACACCGCCGCAACCTACGTTATCCCTATGAACCCCTAATCTGCTGCCCCTAACACCGCCGACCCCTATATTATATTTATTAACCCCTAATCTGCCGCCCCCAATGTCGCCTCCACCTACCTACACTTATTAACCCCTAATCTGCCGACCGGACCTCACCGCTACTATAATAAAGTTATTAACCCCTAATCTGCCGCCCCCCGCTATCGCTGACCCCTGCATATTATTATTAACCCCTAATCTGCCGCTCCGTACACCGCCGCAACCTACGTTATCCCTATGTACCCCTAATCTGCTGCCCCTAACACCGCCGACCCCTATATTATATTTATTAACCCCTAACCTGCCCCCCACAACGTCGCCACCAGCTACTTACAATAATTAACCCCTAATCTGCCGACCGCAAAGCGCCGCCACCTACGTTATCCTTATGTACCCCTAATCTGCTGCCCCTAACACCGCCGACCCCTATATTATATTTATTAACCCCTAATCTGCCCCCCTCAACGTCGCCGACACCTGCCTACACTTATTAACCCCTAATCTGCCGAGCGGACCTGAGCGCTACTATAATAAAGTTATTAACCCCTAATCCGCCTCACTAACCCTATCATAAATAGTATTAACCCCTAATCTGCCCTCCCTAACATCGCCGACACCTAACTTCAATTATTAACCCCTAATCTGACGACCGGAGCTCATCGCTACTATAATAAATGTATTAACCCCTAAAGCTAAGTCTAACCCTAACACTAACATCCCCCTAACTTAAATATAATTTACATCTAACGAAATTAATTATCTCTTATTAAATAAATTATTCCTATTTAAAGCTAAATACTTACCTGTAAAATAAACCCTAATATAGCTACAATATAAATTATAATTACATTGTAGCTATTTTAGGATTAATATTTATTTTACAGGCAACTTTGTAATTATTTTAACCAGGTACAATAGCTATTAAATAGTTAAGAACTATTTAATAGTTACCTAGTTAAAATAATAACAAAATTACCTGTAAAATAAGTCCTAACCTAAGTTATAATTAAACCTAACACTACCCTATCAATAAATTAATTAAATAAAATACCTACAATTACCTACAATAAAACCTAACACTACACTATCAATAAATAAATTAAATACAATTTCTACAAATAACTACAATTACATAAACTAACTAAAGTACAAAAAATAAAAAAGAACTAAGTTACAAAAAATAAAAAAATATTTACAAACATAAGAAAAATATTACAACAATTTTAAACTAATTACACCTACTCTAAGCCCCCTAATAAAATAACAAAGACCCCCAAAATAAAAAAATTCCCTACCCTATTCTAAATTAATAAATTTAAAAGCTCTTTTACCTTACCAGCCCTGAACAGGGCCCTTTGCGGGGCATGCCCCAAGAAAATCAGCTCTTTTGCCTGTAAAAAAAAACATACAATACCCCCCCAACATTACAACCGACCACCCACATACCCCTAATCTAACCCAAACCCCCCTTAAATAAACCTAACACTAAGCCCCTGAAGATCTTCCTACCTTGTCTTCACCTCAACAGGTATCACCGATCCGTCCTGGCATCCGGTGCTGAAGAGGTCCAGAAGAGGCTCCAAAGTCTTCCTCCTATCCGGCAAGAAGAGGACATCCGGACCGGCAAACATCTTCATCCAAGCTGCATCTTCGATCTTCTTCCATCCGGTGCGGAGCGGGTCCATGTTGAAGCATCCGACGCGGATCCATCCTCTTCTTCCGGCGTCTCCCGACGAATGACGGTTCCTTTAAGAGACGTCATCCAAGATGGCGTCCCTCGAATTCCGATTGGCTGATAGGATTCTATCAGCCAATCGGAATTAAGGTAGGAATATTCTGATTGGCTGATGGAATCAGCCAATCAGAATCAAGTTCAATCCGATTGGCTGATCCAATCAGCCAATCAGATTGAGCTCGCATTCTATTGGCTGTTCCGATCAGCCAATAGAATGCGAGCGCAATCTGATTGGCTGATTGGATCAGCCAATCGAATTGAACTTGATTCTGATTGGCTGATTCCATCAGCCAATCAGAATATTCCTACCTTAATTCCGATTGGCTGATAGAATCCTATCAGCCAATCAGAATTCGAGGGACGCCATCTTGGATGACGTCCCTTAAAGGAACCGTCATTCGTCGGGAGACGCCGGAAGAAGAGGATGGATCCGCGTCGGATGCTTCAACATGGACCCGCTCCGCACCGGATGGAAGAAGATCGAAGATGCAGCTTGGATGAAGATGTTTGCCGGTCCGGATGTCCTCTTCTTGCCGGATAGGAGGAAGACTTTGGAGCCTCTTCTGGACCTCTTCAGCACCGGATGCCAGGACGGATCGGTGATACCTGTTGAGGTGAAGACAAGGTAGGAAGATCTTCAGGGGCTTAGTGTTAGGTTTATTTAAGGGGGGTTTGGGTTAGATTAGGGGTATGTGGGTGGTGGGTTGTAATGTTGGGGGGGGGGTATTGTATGTTTTTTTTTACAGGCAAAAGAGCTGATTTTCTTGGGGCATGCCCCGCAAAGGGCCCTGTTCAGGGCTGGTAAGGTAAAAGAGCTTTTAAATTTATTAATTTAGAATAGGGTAGGGAATTTTTTTATTTTGGGGGTCTTTGTTATTTTATTAGGGGGCTTAGAGTAGGTGTAAGAGTAGGTGTAATGGTACTCAAAGGCTTATTTGAGTACCATAAAAAAGAAATCGGCCGCACAAGAGACACTATTGGCAAACCGAATCAAAATTGCCTATGAAAGGTATAATAATCTGCGTAATGATCAAAATTGGAAAAAATATATTGAAGCTAGGCAGGAAAGGGATATTGTAATAAAGCAAAAAATTCAAGAGGTAGAAACAAGAAATAATCTTCTTTTTAAAGGCTTTCATGGCTGTTCCGCTAAATTCCTAGCCAAATTAACCAGAAATAGGAAAAAGAAAAATTATATTTTGGCTATAAAGTCAGGGATCCAAAGATACTCGGACCCGAATAAAATTGTTAATTTTTTCCATACTTACTATCAACAATTATATACAGGAATAGAACCAGACACAATCCAAGAAGATAGGTTTTGGTCCAGGATTAACCTTCCGAAAATGTTAGACACAGACATAGCAATATTAAATGCCCCTATAACCCAAGAGGAAATTAGAAAAGCTATAACCAAGACTAAATTAAACAAGGCAGCGGGTCCCGATGGTATTCCAGCTGAATTCTTCAAAATTTTGTCGGAGGAAATAGTAGAGTCCCTGGAAAAACTTTTTAATAATTATTTCACTAATGATCAACCAATTTCAAAAAATTTTACTGCTGCAAATATTTCCCTAATCCTTAAAAAAGATAAAGACCCGGAAGACCCTGCGTCTTACAGACCTATATCTGTCCTTAATACAGATTACAAAATATTAACTTCAATCATAGCTTCCAGGCTCTCGATTTCTTTCGATAAAATAATACATCCCGACCAAACAGGCTTTATGAGTTCTAGGAATTCCTCAAAAAGTATCCGCAAAGTTCTAACATGTATAGATTATATGTATAATACTGATCCAACACAACTCACACAAGCGAAACAAGATAAAGCCCTAATTAGCCTCGACGCCGAAAAAGCGTTTGATGCAATCGCTTGGAATCACCTATTTAGAGCGCTCGAACAATTTGGCTTTAGAAATCAATTTATTCGATTCATACACAATATCTATAGAAACCCAATCTCATATCTTTTAGTTAACTCTAATGTCTCTCCTGCGTTGACATTAGGTAGAGGTACTAGGCAAGGCTGCCCACTCTCGCCATTTCTTTTTAATATAGCTCTCGAACCATTAGCAATTTGGCTTAGAGACATTATTAGCGGTATTAGAATTGGCCCACAAGTTTTAAAACTTCTAATCTACGCAGATGATTTACTGATATTTATAGGAGATCCTGTTCAAGAAATTCCTGCTCTCGTAAATAGCCTAAGTACTTTTAGCTCATTTTCAGGTTATAAAATCAACTAAAAAAAAAGTGAACTAATGTGGATTAAAAAGGATAGCCGTGCTAAGTTTAACTTCCCGTTCCAAATATCGGAAACACTTAAATATTTAGGCATTTATATTCATCCCAATTGCTGGTATAAGTTAAATTTTCCTCCTTTGATAAAGAAAATTCAAACTGATCTAGAAAATTGGACCTCTCTACCTATATCGATATCAGCGCGTGTTAGCCTTATTAAGACAATCATATTTCCTCGGTTATTATACCCACTTCAGAACCTACCTTTACTGATCCCTGCGACAGACCAACATAAATTATATTCTCTCTTCTCCAGATTTATCTGGAAAAATAAGAAACCACGTATTGCACTAAAAAAACTAATGAACTCACTTGATTCCGCGGGACTAGCGTTGCCAAATATACAATATTATAATATCGCCTGCTTAGCCAAAATCGCCATAGACTGGTTAGCGGACACCAATATCTTTTCATGTTCGATAATGGAAAATTATATGATAACTCCCTTTTCTGTTAAAGCCAGTTTGCATTGTCCAGCAAAGGAGTTACCCTATAATATCAAGGGATTGATAACTATAAATAACATTATTAGAGCCTGGCAGAAATTTTGCTCAATTACTGGTGTTGATTACTCTTTTTCCGAATTACTCCCAATAATTGGAATGGTTGATTTTTCCCCTGGTTATTCTCAGGTAACCTTTAAGAAATGGGCGGATAAAGGACTCATTAATTTATATCAAATTTTCCATGAGGATGGCTATATATGCTCATTTGAGTCTCTTGTTACGCAATTTGACCTCTCCAGACAGGATATGTTTGCTTATTTTCAGATAAGACACTATCTCAATAAACATAATTGGGAGCTGGATCTATGCCTAGCATGGTCTGATATCAAAAAATGTATTCTGAAATACAAAACGGGATCAACTTCAATTTCTCTCATGTATGACATTATGCTCAATAAGCAGAATCTACTCAGTCTTAATGATATCTCTGCTTCATGGTCACAAGATTGTCCAAACTTGGAAGACGGAGAATTAAAGGATAGTTGTACTTTAGTAAACAAATGTCGAATTCCATCCAGCTGGAAAGAGTCTCACTTTAAAATTATAAATAGGTCATATATAACACCTGTTAGGCTGGCAAAAATGTATAGCTCACAATCTGCTAAATGCCCCCGATGTACATATTTCAAGGCAGACCTTTTACACATGTTTTACTATTGCCCAAAATTAAAACAATTGTGGAACAAACTTTCCTTCTGGTTAAAAATACACTATGCCACTGTAGTCTCATTTAACTCAGAAAATATCATCTTTCTAAATATCCATGTCAATGATTCTCCTCTGAGATCAAAAACCCTAGCATCCATTATTATGTCTATTAGACATCTCATCACAAAAAATTGGAAATCAAAGTATGTACCCTCCTTTGCTATGGTTACGCAAGAGATACAGAATCAAATAATTTTTGAATCTTTTCACCTTAAATCCTCTAATGAAAAAAAAATAAAGTTCATTTTGGACTGGTTACCCATAATTAAGTCCTATACCTTATCCATCCAAAAACGTATCTTATCCCCATTTTTAAGCTCAGATAGTTTCGCAGATTTTGTATTGCATGGTGAATTTCCGGCTTCATGGATTTCCAGTTACAGGGAATAGGAGTGCTATGAACCAAGATAACAATCATTCACAATGATGGCTTCGGCGCTGGCTGAGGGGGGAGGGGGGGGGGGGGGGAGGGGGGGGGCGGGGGAGAGAGGAGGAACTTAATTTACCTTTTCTTTTTTTTTTTTTTATTTTGTCTGATAGGGAAACTGAACTAAGTAAGAGGTAAAAAACTATTTTTCTTTTCTTCAGATCCATCAAGTTAAAATGATGAGCTCTAGACTGTTAAGTTATTTACTTTTTGGGTCCTTATGGCTTAAGTGTATTAAGCTAAGATGATATTTATGTATTATAAACCTCAATTGTGCCCTAATGGTTATTATTGCTTGAGTTAGTCTACACTATTTGAGTTATGATACTATGTCCAGTCATCTTTTATCCTTGCAATATTAAGTGTAGTTTTTTTTATTTAAAGACGACTGAAAGACATAGGTTACTAAGTTCAGCTCATTAATATAATAATATAAACGGTCAATGTCTGTCAATATTATGTGTATGACATTAACTCTTTTTTTTTCCTCTTTTGTATTTAATGTACATATATTTGTATCTTTATCAAACCTGTCATTTTGCCCTGTGTGGCATATTTTTATTTGAGATTTGTTTTTGTCTTTTCTGTTTTTTTATTTTCAATAAAAGAAAAATTACTTTAAAAAAAAAAAAAAGGAAAGAAAAAAAAAAAAAAAAAAAAAAAAGAGTAGGTGTAATTAGTTTAAAATTGTTGTAATACTTTTCTTATGTTTGTAAATATTTTTTTATTTTTTTGTAACTTAGTTCTTTTTTATTTTTTGTACTTTAGTTAGTTTATGTAATTGTAGTTATTTGTAGAAATTGTATTTAATTTATTTATTGATAGTGTAGTGTTAGGTTTTATTGTAGGTAATTGTAGGTATTTTATTTAATTAATTTATTGATAGGGTAGTGTTAGGTTTAATTATAACTTAGGTTAGGACTTATTTTACAGGTAATTTTGTTATTATTTTAACTAGGTAACTATTAAATAGTTCTTAACTATTTAATAGCTATTGTAGCTGGTTAAAATAATTACAAAGTTGCCTGTAAAATAAATATTAATCCTAAAATAGCTACAATGTAATTATAATTTATATTGTAGCTATATTAGGATTTATTTTACAGGTAAGTATTTAGCTTTAAATAGGAATAATTTATTTAATAAGAGATAATTAATTTCGTTAGATGTAAATTATATTTAAGTTAGGGGGATGTTAGTGTTAGGGTTAGACTTAGCTTTAGGGGTTAATACATTTATTATAGTAGCGATGAGCTCCGGTCGTCAGATTAGGGGTTAATAATTGAAGTTAGGTGTCGGCGATGTTAGGGAGGGCAGATTAGGGGTTAATACTATTTATTATAGGGTTAGTGATGCAGATTAGGGGTTTATAACTTTATTATAGTAGCGCTCAGGTCCGCTAGGCAGATTAGGGGTTAATAAGTGTAGGCAGGTGTCGGCGACGTTGAGGGGGGCAGATTAGGGGTTAATAAATATAATATAGGGGTCGGCGGTGTTAGGGGCAGCAGATTAGGGGTACATAAGGATAACGTAGGTGGCGGCGCTTTGCGGTCGGCAGATTAGGGGTTAATTATTGTAGGTAGCTGGCGGCGACGTTGTGGGGGCAGATTAGGGGTTAATAAATATAATACAGGGGTCGGCGGGGTTAGGGGCAGCAGATTAGGGGTACATAAGGATAACGTAGGTGGCGGTCGGCAGATTAGGGGTTAAAAAAATTTAATCGAGTTGCGGCGATGTGGGGGGACATCAGTTTAGGGGTACATAGGTAGTTTATGGGTGTTAGTGTACTTTAGGGTACAGTAGTTAAGAGCTTTATGAACCGGCGTTAGCCCAGAAAGCTCTTAACTCCTGCTTTTTTCCTGCGGCTGGAGTTTTGTCGTTAGAGTTCTAACGCTCACTTCAGAAACGACTCTAAATACCGGAGTTAGAAAGATCCCATTGAAAAGATAGGATACGCAAATGGCGTAGGGGGATCTGCGGTATGGAAAAGTCGCGGCTGAAAAGTGAGCGTTAGACCCTATTTTGAGTGACTCCAAATACCGGCGGTAGCCTAAAACCAGCGTTAGGAGCCTCTAACGCTGGTTTTCAAGGCTAACGCCGAACTCTAAATCTAGGCCATAGTCTGTGGGATTAGAGAGAACCAAGATATATTGCACGAATATATAGCCCTGCTTTAAACCAAGGGAAAGGGAAGGAATAGTCAGTTCTTCCATTTGTTACTGTAGTAGGTTCATTAATTACCTGATGCCCTATGTTTTGTCATTAAACACAATAAATAAGACCCCAACGATTCTGGTATCAGTCAAAATTAAGGGCTAGATTATAAATTGCTTGCAATATTATCAATGTAAATATTTGCATAGGAAATTAGCACATCTAAGCAAGAATACCCACTTGCTTTATCCCCAGAAATAACTCATATACAATGTTACCAATGCACAAGAGAATTCTGGGTAAGTTATGCAAATTAGATATGCAAATTCTCATATTTTTGCTTCAAAAATACTGTTTTAACAGTATTTTTGAAACAGTATTTTTGAAGCAAAAAAATTAGAATTTGCCTATCTAATTTGCATAGCTAACCCAGAATTCTCTTGTGCATTGGTAACATTGTATATGAGTTATTTCTGGGGATAAAGCAAGCGGGGATTCTTGCCTAGATGTGCTGATTTCCTATGCAAATATTTACATTGATTTAGTTTTGAGACATGGAGGATTTTAATTTCAGTTTTTTATCTCCCCCCATAATTTTAATGAATTTTTGTATATGTGTATATACAGTGTGTGTGTGTTATATACACATATTATACTCTTAGCCTGCAGTAATTCTATATTATTTACTTAGCCTGCAGTAATACTATATTTTACACTTAGCCTGCAGTAATACTATATTTTACACTTAGCCTGCAGTAACACAATATTTTAAACTTAGCCTGCAGTAACACTATATTTTACACTTAGCCTGCAGTAACACTATATTTTACACTTAGCCTGCAGTAACACTATATTATACACTTAGCCTGCAGTAATACTATATTATACACTTAGCCTGCAGTAATACTATATTATACACTTAGCCTGCAGTAATACTATATTATACACTTAGCCTGCAGTAACACTATATTTTACACTTAGCCTGCAGTAACACTATATTTACACTTAGCCTACAGTAATACTATATTTTAAACTTAGCCTGCAGTAACACTATATTTTGAACTTAGCCTGCAGTAATACTATATTATACACTTAGCCTGCAGTAATACTATATTATACACTTAGCCTGCAGTAACACTATATTATACACTTAGCCTGCAGTAATACTATATTATACACTTAGCCTGCAGTAATACTATATTATACACTTAGCCTGCAGTAACACTATATTATACACTTAGCCTGCAGTAACACTATATTATACACTTAGCCTGCAGTAACACTATATTATACACTTAGCCTGCAGTAATACTATATTATACACTTAGCCTGCAGTAACACTATATTATACACTTAGCCAGCAGTAATACTATATTATACACTTAGCCCACAGTAATACTATAGTATACACTTAGCCTACAGTAATACTATATTATACCCTTAGGCTTAGCCTGCAGTAATACTATATTATACACTTAGCCTACAGTAATACTATATTTTATACTTAGCCTGCAGTAATACTATATTATACACTTAGCCTGCAGTAATACTATAGTATACACTTAGCCTGCAGTAATACTGTAGTATACACGTAGCCTGCAGTAATACTATATTATACACTTAGCCTGCAGTAATACTATATTATACACTTAGCCTGCAGTAATACTATATTATACACTTAGCCTGCAGTAACACTATATTATTCACTTAGCCTGCAGTTATACTATATTATTCACTTAGCCTGCAGTAATACTATATTATTCACTTACGGCTAGATTTGGAGTTTTGTCGGTAACGACCCGAAAAACTAACGCCGGCTTTTTTCTGGCCGCACCATAAAAATAACTCTGGTATTGAGAGGCCACAGAATGGCTGCGTTAGGCTCCAAAAAAGGAGCGTAGAGCATTTTTAACGCAGCTTCAACTCTCAATACCAGAGTTGCTTACGCAAGCGGCCAGCCTCAAAAACGTGCTCGTGCACGATTCCCCCATAGGAAACAATGGAGCTGTTTGAGCTGAAAAAACCCCAAACACCTGCAAAAAAGCCGCGTTCAGCTCCTAACGCAGCCCCATTGTTTGCTATGCGGTAACCCTTCCTACGTCTGCACTTAACACTCTAACATGTACCCCGAGTCTAAACACCCCTAACCTTACACTTATTAACCCCTAATCTGCCGCCCCCGCTATCGCTGACCCCTGCATATTATTATTAACCCCTAATCTGCCGCTCCGTAAACCGCCGCTACTTACATTATCCCTATGTACCCCTAATCTGCTTCCCTAACATCGCCGACCCCTATATTATATTTATTAACCCCTAATCTGCCCCCCACAACGTCGCCTCCACCTGCCTACACTTATTAACCCCTAATCTGCCGAGCGGACCTGAGCGCTACTATAATAAAGTTATTAACCCCTAATCCGCCTCACTAACCCTATAATAAATAGTATTAACCCCTAATCTGCCCTCCCTAACATCGCCGACACCTAACTTCCATTATTAACCCCTAATCTGCCGACTGGAGCTCACCGCTATTCTAATAAATGTATTAACCCCTAAAGCTAAGTCTAACCCTAACACTAACACCCCCCTAAATTAAATATAATTTACATCTAACGAAATTAATTAACTCTTATTAAATAAATTATTCCTATTTAAAGATAAATACTTACCTGTAAAATAAATCCTAATATAGCTACAATATAAATTATAATTATATTATAGCTATTTTAGGATTTATATTTATTTTACAGGTAACTTTGTATTTATTTTAACCAGGTACAATAGCTATTAAATAGTTAAGAACTATTTAATAGCTAAAATAGTTAAAATAATTACAAATTTACCTGTAAAATAAATCCTAACCTAAGTTACAATTAAACCTAACACTACACTATCAATGAATTAATTAAATAAACTACCTACAATTACCTACAATTAACCTAACACTACACTATCAATAAATTAATTAAATACAATTCCTACAAATAAATACAATTAAATAAACTAGCTAAAGTACAAAAAATAAAAAAGAACTAAGTTACAAAAAATAAAAAAATATTTACAAACATAAGAAAAATATTACAACAATTTTAAACTAATTACACCTACTCTAAGCCCCCTAATAAAATAACAAAGCACCCCAAAATAAAAAAATGCCCTACCCTATTCTAAATTACAAAAGTTCAAAGCTCTTTTACCTTACCAGCCCTGAACAGGGCCCTTTGCGGGGCATGCCCCAAAGAATTCAGCTCTTTTGCCTGTAAAAAAAACATACAATACCCCCCCCCAACATTACAACCCACCACCCACATACCCCTAATCTAACCCAAACCCCCCTTAAATAAACCTAACACTAAGCCCCTGAAGATCTTCCTACCTTATCTTCACCCTGCCAGGTTCACCGATCCGTCCTGAAGAGCTCCTCCGATGTCCTGATCCAAGTCCAAGCGGGGGGCTGAAGAGGTCCATGATCCGGCTGAAGTCTTCATCCAAGCGGGAGCTGAAGAGGTCCATGATCCAGATGAAGTCTTCTATCAACGGCATCTTCAATCTTCTTTCTTCCGGATCCATCTTGCAGACCTCCGACGCGGAACATCCTCTTCTCCCGACGCCTACTAGCCGAATGACGGTTCCTTTAAGGGACGTCATCCAAGATGGCGTCCCTCGAATTCCAATTGGCTGATAGGATTCTATCAGCCAATCGGAATTAAGGTAGGACTATTCTGATTGGCTGATGGAATCAGCCAATCAGAATCAAGTTCAATCCGATTGGCTGATCCAATCAGCCAATCAGATTGAGCTCGCATTCTATTGGCTGTTCCGATCAGCCAATAGAATGCAAGCTCAATCTGATTGGCTGATTCCATCAGCCAATCAGAATTTTCCTACCTTAATTCCGATTGGCTGATAGAATCCTATCAGCCAATCGGAATTCGAGGGACGCCATCTTGGATGACGTCCCTTAAAGGAACCGTCATTCGGCTAGTAGGCGTCGGGAGAAGAGGATGTTCCGCGTCGGAGGTCTGCAAGATGGATCCGGAAGAAAGAAGATTGAAGATGCCGTTGATAGAAGACTTCATCCGGATCATGGACCTCTTCAGCTCCCGCTTGGATGAAGACTTCAGCCGGATCATGGACCTCTTCAGCCCCCCGCTTGGACTTGGATCAGGACATCGGAGGAGCTCTTCAGGACGGATCGGTGAACCTGGCAGGGTGAAGATAAGGTAGGAAGATCTTCAGGGGCTTAGTGTTAGGTTTATTTAAGGGGGGTTTGGGTTAGATTAGGGGTATGTGGGTGGTGGGTTGTAATGTTGGGGGGGGGGTATTGTATGTTTTTTTTACAGGCAAAAGAGCTGAATTCTTTGGGGCATGCCCCGCAAAGGGCCCTGTTCAGGGCTGGTAAGGTAAAAGAGCTTTGAACTTTTGTAATTTAGAATAGGGTAGGGCATTTTTTTATTTTGGGGGGCTTTGTTATTTTATGAGGGGGCTTAGAGTAGGTGTAATTAGTTTAAAATTGTTGTAATATTTTTCTTATGTTTGTAAATATTTTTTTATTTTTTGTACTTTAGCTAGTTTATTTAATTGTATTTATTTGTAAGAATTGTATTTAATTAATTTATTGATAGTGTAGTGTTAGGTTAATTGTAGGTAATTGTAGGTAGTTTATTTAATTAATTTATTGATAGTGTAGTGTTAGGTTTAATTGTAACTTAGGTTAGGATTTATTTTACAGGTAAATTTGTAATTATTTTAACTATTTTAGCTATTAAATAGTTCTTAACTATTTAATAGCTATTGTACCTGGTTAAAATAAATACAAAGTTACCTGTAAAATAAATATAAATCCTAAAATAGCTATAATATAATTATAATTTATATTGTAGCTATATTAGGATTTATTTTACAGGTAAGTATTTATCTTTAAATAGGAATCATTTATTTAATAAGAGTTAATTAATTTCGTTAGATGTAAATTATATTTAACTTAGAGGGGTGTTAGTGTTAGGGTTAGACTTAGCTTTAGGGGTTAATACATTTATTAGAATAGCGGTGAGCTCCGGTCGGCAGATTAGGGGTTAATAAGTGTAGGCAGGTGGAGGCGACGTTATGGGGGGCAGATTAGGGGTTAATAAATATAATACAGGGGTCGGCGGTGTTAGGGGCAGCAGATTAGGGGTACATAAGGATAACGTAGGTGGCGGCGCTTTGCGGTCGGCAGATTAGGGGTTAATTATTGTAGGTAGCTGGCTGCGACGTTGTGGGGGGCAGATTAGGGGTTAATAAATATAATATAGGGGTCGGCGGTGTTAGGGGCAGCAGATTAGGGGTACATAAGGATAACGTAGGTGGCGGCGCTTTGCGGTCGGCAGATTAGGGGTTAATAAGTGTAGGTAGGTGGAGGCGACGTTGTGGGGGGCAGATTAGGGGTTAATAAATACAATACAGGGGTCGGCGGTGTTAGGGGCAGCAGATTAGGGGTACATAAGGATATCGTAGGTGGTGGTCGGCAGATTAGGGGTTAAAAAAAATTATTCGAGTGTCGGCGATGTGGGGGGACCTCGGTTTAGGGGTACATAGGTAGTTTATGGGTGTTAGTGTACTTTAGAGTACAGTAGTTAAGAGCTTTATAAACCGGCGTTAGCCCAGAAAGCTCTTAACTACTGAATTTTTTCCTGCGGCTGGAGTTTTGTCGTTAGATGTCTAACGCTCACTTCAGAAACGACTCTAAATACCAGAGTTAGAAAGATCCCATTGAAAAGATAGGATACGCAATTTTCGTAAGGGGATCTGCGGTATGGAAAAGTCGCGGATGAAAAGTGAGCGTTAGACCCTATTTTGAGTGACTCCAAATACCGGCGGTAGCCTAAAACCAGCGTTAGGAGCCTCTAACGCTGGTTTTCACGGCTAACGCCAAACTCCAAATCTAGGTCTTAGCCTGCAGTAACACTATATTATACACTTAGCATGCAGTAATACTATATTATACACTTAGCCTGCAGTAACACTATATTATACACTTAGCCTGCAGTAATACTATATTATACACTTAGCCCACAGTAATACTATAGTATACACTTAGCCTACAGTAATACTATATTATACCCTTAGGCTTAGCCTGCAGTAATACTATAGTATACACTTAGCCTGCAGTAATACTATAGTATACACTTAGCTTGCAGTAATACTATATTATTCATTTAGCCTGCAGTAATACTATGGTATACACTTAGCCTGCAGTAATACTATATTATTCAATTAGCCTGCAGTAATACTATAGTATACACTTAGCCTGCAGTAATACTATAGTATACACTTAGCCTGCAGTAATACTATATTATACACTTAGCCTGCAGTAATACTATATTATACACTTAGCCTGCAGTAATACTATATTATACACTTAGCCTACAGTAATACTATATTATACACTTAGCCTGCAGTAATACTATATTATACACGTAGCCTGCAGTAGTACTATAGTATACACTTAGCCTGCAGTAATACTACATTATACCCTTAGCCTGCAGTAATACTACATTATACACTTAGCCTGCAGTAATACTATAGTATACACTTAGCCTGCAGTAATACTATAGTATACACTTAGCCTGCAGTAATACTATAGTATACACTTAGCCTGCAGTAATACTATAATATACACTTATCCTGCAGTAATACTATAGTATACACTTATCCTGCAGTAATACTATAGTATACACTTATCCTGCAGTAATACTATAGTATACACTTAGCCTACAGTAATACTATAGTATACACTTAGCCTACAGTAATACTATATTATACCCTTAGGCTTAGCCTGCAGTAATACTATAGTATACACTTAGCCTGCAGTAATACTATATTATTCACTTAGCCTGCAGTAATACTATATTATTCACTTAGCCTGCAGTAATACTATGGTATACACTTAGCCTGCAGTAATACTATATTATTCAATTAGCCTGCAGTAATACTATAGTATACACTTAGCCTGCAGTAATACTACAGGGAGTGCAGAATTATTAGGCAAGTTGTATTTTTTTTTTTTTTTTATAAATTTTTATTGAGGTATTTCAGGTTAGGCTTACAAACAGTATAAACATACAAGGGAACTAGTTATACATTAGATTGTCATGCAATGTCTTCGAAAGAGAAAATAAATAAAAATAAATGTACAGTCCAGCTCAGTTCAATAATATACAATAAGCCTTATACACAACTTACCAACGAAATAGTAAACAGTTATAGGAGGCAAGGCTTATACATGGTGCCTATACATAAGGGAACCTTCCATAACCAACTTGAAAGGTCACTCATGGACCTAAAATAAGGGAACATGTCTGAAATTAAAGAAAGGCATAATGGACTGACGAGACCACTTTTGGATCTCACTTCGATAACCTCAGTTTTTGTATTTTATTTTTCTGTAATGATAATGCGCCATACACCCTTTTTTAATAAACGTTATATTTTACAAATTTACATTCCCCAAAAAAGAAACATATACTGGCCTCTCACAGACCATAACCTATGACAATAACCAATAGGGGGACTTGGAAAAGGGGTATTAAATGATAATTAGGTGAACTATAGCTTATTTAGTTATGCTTATAAAGATAGAGTAGATACGCTCCTTTGATAGAAACGGTAACAACCATGTTCATTATACAACTGCAAAGGAACTACTTCTAAGAATATAAAAAACAATATATTTGAACAGGAGATATAACTGGAACTCTGCCTGCCAAATGACTAGAGTAGGAAATTTTAGCGTTGTAACATAGTATAAGGAGGAGCTGCACCAAGACCTTAGAACTGTGGCTGTGTGGGACAAACTCTCGTAAATATATATATATATCAGGGTAGTAGAACAACATGTTGAAGAGATATAAATGAAACTTTACCTACCAGATAACTAAAGTAGGAAATTTTAGCAGTGTAACACAATATAAGGGGGAGCTGCGCAATGACCCCAGAACTATGGCTGGGTGGGACATAAGGTACATTACATATGGAAATCATGGTTCACTTCTAAAATATAAAACTGTCAAAACAGGGGGAAATTTCCATAGGCCAACTAAGCCTATGCGGCATAAATATGAGGAAGGGAGGTCTAACCGTTACAACTAAAGAAGGGTGCAGGCACCAGAGGTATAAATTACAAACTCTAAAGTGTTGGGGACATTTATAATACAAGTATAAATATAATGGGAGAATCGTCATGCCCTCCTGGCCACAGACAGCAAGACCACCTCCCATCACTGCGTATCAAACCACTGAGAGTATAAGTAGAGATTTTAACTAAGGAGGTGCCCCCAGAAGCTACTCTTATGTGCATGAATAATATAGCGATCTAGACATAGGACATCAGTAGTCTAAGTAGTGGTGAGCACTGAGCAGTAAGCAGGCTGTAGGGGATCACTAAATATAAACAAGATAACGTTGCTTAGGCACTGTAGGGCTGAAAGAATAATTCCAAAATCCTAGAGAGGGCATACATAGAGTATTAATAAACATGTTATTGAACCATAGCAGCCAGAGTAGCATTCGTAAAGTAAAAGTAATATAATAGACATATTGACATTTGTATACCTAAAATTGTGCTACAATAGTTGGGAAACCATTCAC
Organism: Bombina bombina; assembly: GCF_027579735.1. NCBI lineage: Eukaryota > Metazoa > Chordata > Amphibia > Anura > Bombinatoridae > Bombina > Bombina bombina. The sequence goes on from NC_069505.1 coordinate 214,891,712, forward strand.
TAGGTAAAGATTATTCAATTAAGGTGCGATTCCCCTCTCCCCCCCCCCCCTAACAGCCACTAACATTACTGACGGGTAATTGAAGCACCAAAAAAAACGTTCTCATCATGAAAAGCATGCTATTGAAAGAAAAAGGAGCCCAAATAAATATCTGGCAATTAGATAATGTCTTGTATATTGCTGTTGGTACTACCCTTAGTTGCCACTGTGTATGCAAGGGTCCTCTGCGAGTCATCACAGCTTCTTGCAGTGTTCATTGCTTAAGGCCCAAAGTGAACCCCAAGGGAACTAAACACAAGTACCTTAGGCTTGACGATATTCTACAGTACTCACAGTCATGCTCGCCCCTATGTAAAGAAACAGAATGTCGGTGTCCCAACTTAGCTGCAGTAAGCGTATGCGGGTACTAGAGTTGAATCGCCTCCACCCATGTTGCAGCAGTCACAAGGATCAGTCCGATGCGGTCCACCAGGGTCCCAGCCCGAGTTCAGCAGGGCCATACAGGAACAGGTATTTGATGAGTTAAGTATTTGCGGGATTTGCGCCACTCTCAATTGCAAGGATTTGTTGGTCTGGAAGTGATCTCCCGCTAGGGACCCCCTGAGGATATGCTTTGTAGGTAACTGCTGCGGGCCAAAAGCTTTCCAGACTGCGCTAGCCTCTATGTCTGCCGACGGGTAACCGGTTTGCGTCTGTGAGAGTGTAGCGCTCTGTCCAACCCCACCATGAAAAACCGCATATGAGTCCCATTTCAGAGTATTCCAAGGCTGTAATAGATCTGAGTTAAGCCCCATGATATTAGTCTCCCCGACTGGGGGTAGAGCTGCGGAGTTCTCTTTGTCATTCCCGGAGTGTACTATTGTTTCTGCAGCCCCTGTATTCATATCCTCCTTATAGGTGCCGGAGGTGAGCGGTGAGCGCCGGGGCCCCAAAACGCCACCCTCCCCTCTTTCCACCAAGGCAGGCTCAGGTTGGGGTAATTGTAGGACTGGGCTACTACTACAGCCGTTTAGTGAGTTTTTCAGGGTGTCTGCTAAAGCAGCGTGGTGTCCATCAAGCAAGTCACGCATCTCCTCCATAAAGTTAAAAGGTATCTCCATGCTGGGTATGTGATGGTGATCCCTTGGCAGGCAGAAGATGCACAATATTTTACATTCAGCACTATATGCCGCTTAACGGCAAGGCCCAAATGTGCCTCGCCGGGGGGTGATGCAAAGGCCTCAACCTTAGGTGTTGCTCCGGGCACTCAAAACTGCATAAATCTCATCAAGTTTAGGCTCATCCAAAGCAGACTTTTAAACGAGACATAGATCTGTTTGTGTAGCTGGTATTGGAGCTGTTTGGAGAATTATTTTAGGTAAAAAAGGATAGGATACAGGAGCAGTATGGAATTGTGCAACCTATCATGGCTGCCACCCGGAAGTTCCCCCGGCAAGTTGTATTTTTGAGGATTAATTTTATTATTGAACAACAACCATGTTCTCAATGAACCCAAAAACTCATTAATATCAAAGCTGAATAGTTTTGGAAGTAGTTTTTAGTTTGTTTTTAGTTATAGCTATTTTAGGGGGATATCTGTGTGTGCAGGTGACTATTACTGTGCATAATTATTAGGCAACTTAACAAAAAACAAATATATACCCATTTCAATTATTTATTTTTACCAGTGAAACCAATATAACATCTCAACATTCACAAATATACATTTCTGACATTCAAAAACAAAACAAAAACAAATCAGTGACCAATATAGCCACCTTTCTTTGCAAGGACACTCAAAAGCCTGCCATCCATGGATTCTGTCAGTGTTTTGATCTGTTCACCATCAACATTGCGTGCAGCAGCAGCAACCACAGCCTCCCAGACACTGTTCAGAGAGGTGTACTGTTTTCCCTCCTTGTAAATCTCACATTTGATGATGGACCACAGGTTCTCAATGGGTTTCAGATCAGGTGAACAAGGAGGCCATGTCATTAGATTTTCTTCTTTTATACCCTTTCTTGCCAGCCACGCTGTGGAGTACTTGGACGCGTGTGATGGAGCATTGTCCTGCATGAAAATCATGTTTTTTCTTGAAGGATGCAGACTTCTTCCTGTACCACTGCTTGAAGAAGGTGTCTTCCAGAAACTGGCAGTAGGACTGGGAGTTGAGCTTGACTCCATCCTCAACCCGAAAAGGCCCCACAAGCTCATCTTTGATGATACCAGCCCAAACCAGTACTCCACCTCCACCTTGCTGGAGTCTGAGTCGGACTGGAGCTCTCTGCCCTTTACCAATCCAGCCACCACGGGCCCATCCATCTGGCCCATCAAGACTCACTCTCATTTCATCAGTCCATAAAACCTTAGAAAAATCAGTCTTGAGATATTTCTTGGCCCAGTCTTGACGTTTCAGCTTGTGTGTCTTGTTCAGTGGTGGTCGTCTTTCAGCCTTTCTTACCTTGGCCATGTCTCTGAGTATTGCACACCTTGTGCTTTTGGGCACTCCAGTGATGTTGCAGCTCTGGAATATGGCCAAACTGGTGGCAAGTGGCATCTTGGCAGCTGCACGCTTGACTTTTCTCAGTTCATGGGCAGTTATTTTGCGCCTTGGTTTTTCCACACGCTTCTTGCGACCCTGTTGACTATTTTGAATGAAACACTTGATTGTTCGATGATCATGCTTCAGAAGCTTTGCAATTTTAAGAGTGCTGCATCCCTCTGCAAGATATCTCACTATTTTTGACTTTTCTGAGCCTGTCAAGACCTTCTTTTGACCCATTTTGCCAAAGGAAAGGAAGTTGCCTAATAATTATGCACACCTGATATAGGGTGTTGATGTCATTAGACCACACCCCTTCTCATTACAGAGATGCACATCACCTAATATGCTTAATTGGTAGTAGGCTTTCGAGCCTATACAGCTTGGAGTAAGACAACATGCATAAAGAGGATGATGTGGTCAAAATACTCATTTGCCTAATAATTCTGCACACAGTCGGCTAGATTTGGAGTTTTGTCGGTAACGAGCCGAAAAACTAACGCCCGCGTTTTACTGGCCGCACCATAAAAATAACTCTGGTATCGAGAGTCCACATAAAGGCTGCGTTAGGCTCCAAAAAAGGAGCGTAGAGCATTTTTAACGCAGCTTCAACTCTCGATACCAGAGTTGCTTACGGACGCGGCCAGCCTCAAAAACGTGCTCGTGCACGATTCTCCCATAGGAAACAATGGGGCTGTTTGAGCTGAAAAAAAACCTAACACCTGCAAAAAAGCTGCGTTCAGCTCCTAACGCAGCCCCATTGTTTGCTATGCGGTAACCCTTCCGACGTCTGCACTTAACACTCTAACATGTACCCCGAGTCTAAACACCCCTAACCTTACACTTATTAACCCCTAATCTGCCGCCCCCGCTATCGCTGACCCCTGCATATTATTATTAACCCCTAATCTGCCGCTCCGTAAACCGCCGCTACTTACATTATCCCTATGTACCCCTAATCTGCTGCCCTAACATCGCCGACCCCTATATTATATTTATTAACCCCTAATCTGCCCCCCACAACGTCGCCTCCACCTGCCTACACTTATTAACCCCTAATCTGCCGAGCGGACCTGAGCGCTACTATAATAAAGTTATTAACCCCTAATCCACCTCACTAACCCTATCATAAATAGTATTAACCCCTAATCTGCCCTCCCTAACTTCAATAATTAACCCCTAATCTGTCGACCGAATCTCGCCGCTATTCTAATAAATGTATTAACCCCTAAAGCTAAGTCTAACCCTAATACTTACACCCCCCTAAGTTAAATATAATTTAAATCTAACGAAATTAATTAACTCTTATTAAATAAATTATTCCTATTTAAAGCTAAATACTTACCTTTAAAATAAATCCTAATATAGCTACAATATAAATTATAATTATATTATAGCTATTTTAGGATTTATATTTATTTTACAGGTAACTTTGTATTTATTTTAACCAGGTACAATAGCTATTAAATAGTTAAGAACTATTTAATAGCTAAAATAGTTAAAATAATTACAAATTTACCTGTAAAAGAAATCCTAACCTAAGTTACAAATAAACCTAACACTAGACTATCAATAAATTAATTAAATAAACTACCTACAATTAACCTAACACTACACTATCAATAAATTAATTAAATACAATTGCTACAAATAAATACAATTAAATAAACTAGCTAAAGTACAAAAAATAAAAAATAACTAAGTTACAAAAAAATTAAATTTTTTTACAAACATAAGAAAAATATTACAACAATTTTAAACTAATTACACCTACTCTAAGCCCCCTAATAAAATAACAAAGACCCCCCAAAATAAAAAAATGCCCTACCCTATTCTAAATTACTACAGTTCAAAGCTCTTTTACCTTACCAGCCCTGAACAGGGCCCTTTGCGGGGCATGCCCCAAAGAATTCAGCTCTTTTGCCTGTAAAAAAAAACATACAATACCCCCCCCCCCAACATTACAACCCACCACCCACATACCCCTAATCTAACCCAAACCCCCCTTAAATAAACCTAACACTAAGCCCCTGAAGATCTTCCTACCTTATCTTCACCCTGCCAGGTTCACCGATCCGTCCTGAAGAGCTCCTCCGATGTCCTGATCCAAGCCCAAGCGGGGGGCTGAAGAGGTCCATGATCCGGCTGAAGTCTTCATCCAAGCGGGAGCTGAAGAGGTCCATGATCCGGATGAAGTCTTCATCCAAGCGGGAGCTGAAGAGGTCCATGATCCGGATGAAGTCTTCTATCAACGGCATCTTCAATCTTCTTTCTTCCGGATCCATCTTGCAGACCTCCGACGCGGAACATCCTCTTCTCCCGACACCTACTAGCCGAATGACGGTTCCTTTAAGGGACGTCATCCAAGATGGCGTCCCTCGAATTCCGATTGGCTGATAGGATTCTATCAGCCAATCGGAATTAAGGTAGGAATATTCTGATTGGCTGATGGAATCAGCCAATCAGAATCAAGTTCAATCCGATTGGCTGATCCAATCAGCCAATCAGATTGAGCTCGCATTCTATTGGCTGTTCTGATCAGCCAATAGAATGCAAGCTCAATCTGATTGGCTGATTGGATCAGCCAATCGGATTGAACTTGATTCTGATTGGCTGATTCCATCAGCCAATCAGAATATTCCTACCTTAATTCCGATTGGCTGATAGAATCCTATCAGCCAATCGGAATTTGAGGGACGCCATCTTGGATGACGTCCCTTAAAGGAACCGTCATTCTGCAGTTGGACGTCGCCGGAAGAAGATGGGTCCGCGGTGGAGGTCTTCAGGATGGAGCCGGTCGTCATCGGATGAAGATAGAAGATGCCGCTTGGATCAAGATGGTTGCCGGTCCGGATCGCCTCTTCTTCCCGGATAGGATGAAGACTTTGGAGCCTCTTCTGGACCTCTTCAGGCACCGGATGATGGATCGCCAACCCCCGCTTGGGTTGGATGAAGATTTTGGAGCCAGGACGGATCGGTGATACCTGGTGAGGTGAAGACAAGGTAGGATGATCTTCAGGGGCTTAGTGTTAGGTTTATTTAAGGGGGGTTTGGGTTAGATTAGGGGTATGTGGGTGGTGGGTTGTAATGTTGGGGGGGGGGTATTGTATGTTTTTTTTTTTACAGGCAAAAGAGCTGAACTTCTTGGGGCATGCCCCGCAAAGGGCCCTGTTCAGGGCTGGTAAGGTAAAAGAGCTTTTAACTTTAGTAATTTAGAATAGGGTAGGGCATTTTTTATTTTGGGGGGCTTTGTTGTTTTATTAGGGGGCTTAGAGTAGGTGTAATTAGTTTAAAATTGTTGTAATATTTTTCTTATGTTTGTAGATATTTTTTTTAATTTTTTGTAACTTAGTTCTTTTTTATTTTTTGTACTTTAGCAAGTTTATTTAATTGTATTTATTTGTAGGAATTGTATTTAATTAATTTATTGATAGTGTAGTGTTAGGTTAATTGTAGGTAATTGTAGGTAGTTTATTTAATTAATTTATTGATAGTATAGTGTTAGTTTTAATTGTAACTTAGGTTAGGATTTCTTTTACAGGTAAATTTGTAATTATTTTAACTATTTTAGCTATTAAATAGTTCTTAACTATTTAATAGCTATTGTACCTGGTTAAAATAAATACAAAGTTACCTGTAAAATAAATATAAATCCTAAAATAGCTATAATATAAATATAATTTATATTGTAGCTATATTAGGATTTATTTTACAGGTACGTTTTTAGCTTTAAATAGGAATAATTTATTTAATAAGAGTTAATTTATTTCGTTAGATTTAAATTATATTTAACTTAGGGGGGTGTTAGTATTAGGGTTAGACTTAGCTTTAGGGGTTAATCCATTTATTAGAATAGTGGTGAGCTCCGGTCGGCAGATTAGGGGTTAATAATTGAAGTTAGGTGTTGGCGATGTTAGGGAGGGCAGATTAGGGGTTAATACTATTTATGATAGGGTTAGTGAGGCGGATTAGGGGTTAATAACTTTATTATAGTAGCGCTCAGGTCCGCTCGGCAGATTAGGGGTTAATAAGTGTAGGCAGGTGGAGGCGACGTTGTGGGGGTCAGATTAGGGGTTAATAAATATAATATAGGGGTCGGCGGTGTTAGGGGCAGCAGATTAGGGGTACATAGGGATAATGTAGCTGGCGGCGGCGTGCGGACGGCAGATTAGGGGTTAATAAGTGTAGGTAGCTGGCGGCGACGTTGTGGGGGGCAGATTAGGGGTTAATAAATATAATACAGGGGTCGGCGGTGTTAGGGGCAGCAGATTAGGGGTACATAAGGATAACGTAGGTGGCGGTCGGCAGATTAGGGGTTAAAAAAATTTAATCGAGTGGCGGCGATGTGGGGGGACCTCGGTTTAGGGGTACATAGGTAGTTTATGGGTGTTAGTGTACTTTAGAGTACAGTAGTTAAGAGCTTTATAAACCGGCGTTAGCCCAGAAAGCTCTTAACTACTGACTTTTTTCCTGCGCTGGAGTTTTGTCGTTAGATGTCTAACGCTCACTTCAGAAACGACTCTAAATACCGGAGTTAGGAAGATCCCATTGAAAAGATAGGATACGCAATTGACGTAAGGGGATCTGCGGTATGGAAAAGTCGCGGCTGAAAAGTGAGCGTTAGTCGCGGCTGAAAAGTGAGCGTTAGACCCTATTTTGAGTGACTCTAAATACCGGCGGTAGCCTAAAACCAGCGTTAGGAGCCTCTAACGCTGGTTTTCACGGCTACCGCCAAACTCCAAATCTAGGTCAGTGTATATTATACACTTAGCCTGCAGTAATACTATATTATACACTTAGCCTACAGTAATACTATATTATACACTTAGCCTGCAGTAATACTATATTATACACGTAGCCTGCAGTAATACTATAGTATACAGTTAGCCTGCAGTAATACTATAGTATACACTTAGCCTGCAGTAATACTACATTATACCCTTAGCCTGCAGTAATACTATAGTATACACTTAGCCTGCAGTAATACTATAGTATACACTTAGCCTGCAGTAATACTATAATATACACTTATCCTGCAGTAATACTATAGTATACACTTAGCCTGCAGTAATACTATAGTATACACTTATCCTGCAGTAATACTATAGTATACACTTATCCTGCAGTAATACTATAGTATACACTTAGCCTGCAGTAATACTATATTATACACTTAGCCTGCAGTAATACTATATTATACACTTAGCCTGCAGTAATACTATAGTATACACTTATCCTGCAGTAATACTATAGTATACACTTAGCCTGCAGTAATACTATAGTATACACTTATCCTGCAGTAATACTATAATATACACTTATCCTGCAGTAATACTATAGTATACACTTAGCCTGCAGTAATACTATAATATACACTTATCCTGCAGTAATACTATAGTATACACTTAGCCTGCAGTAATACTATAGTATACACTTATCCTGCAGTAATACTATAGTATACACTTAGCCTGCAGTAATACTATAGTATACAGTTAGCCTGCAGTAATACTATAGTATACACTTAGCCTGCAGTAATACTATATTATACACTTAGCCTGCAGTAATACTATAGTATACACTTATCCTGCAGTAATACTATAGTATACACTTATCCTGCAGTAATACTATAGTATACACTTAGCCTGCAGTAATACTATAGTATACACTTAGCCTGCAGTAATACTATATTATACACTTAGCCTGCAGTAATACTATATTATACACTTAGCCTACAGTAATACTATATTATACACTTAGCCTGCAGTAATACTATAGTATACACTTAGCCTGCAGTAATACTATATTATACACTTAGCCTGCAGTAATACTATAGTATACACTTAGCCTGCAGTAATACTGTAATATACACTTATCCTGCAGTAATACTATAGTATACACTTAGCCTACAGTAATACTATAGTATACACTTAGCCTGCAGTAATACTATAGTATACACTTATCCTGCAGTAATACTATAGTATACACTTATCCTGCAGTAATACTATAGTATACACTTAGCCTGCAGTAATACTATAGTATACAGTTAGCCTGCAGTAATACTATAGTATACACTTAGCCTGCAGTAATACTATATTATACACTTAGCCTGCAGTAATACTATAGTATACACTTAGCCTGCAGTAATACTATAGTATACACTTAGCCTGCAGTAATACTATAGTATACACTTAGCCTGCAGTAATACTATAGTATACACTTAGCCTGCAGTAATACTATAGTATACACTTAGCCTGCAGTAATACTATATTATACACTTAGCCTGCAGTAATACTATATTATACACTTAGCCTACAGTAATACTATATTATACACTTAGCCTGCAGTAATACTATAGTATACACTTAGCCTGCAGTAATACTATATTATACACTTAGCCTGCAGTAATACTATAGTATACACTTAGCCTGCAGTAATACTATAGTATACACTTAGCCTGCAGTAATACTATAGTATACACTTAGCCTGCAGTAATACTATAGTATACACTTAGCCTGCAGTAATACTATATTATACACTTATCCTGCAGTAATACTATATTATACACTTATCCTGCAGTAATACTATAGTATACACTTAGCCTGCAGTAATACTATAGTATACACTTAGCCTGCTTTAATACTATATTATACACTTAGCATGCAGTAATACTATATTATACACTTATCCTGCAGTAATACTATAGTATACACTTAGCCTGCAGTAATACTATAGTATACACTTAGCCTGCAGTAATACTATATTATACACTTATCCTGCAGTAATACTATATTATACACTTATCCTGCAGTAATACTATATTATACACTTAGCCTGCAGTAATACTATAGTATACACTTATCCTGCAGTAATACTATAGTATACACTTAGCCTGCAGTAATACTATATTATACACTTGAGGTTAATTGTCTTTGACATAGATGAACAATCTTTAAAGCTCTATATTTGTGGGGTATGGTGTATCTTGGCTTCATGTCATGTTGCCATTTTGTATTAATGGTGGTTCTTGCTGTTTTACAACTGCTCTAGACACCCTCTGCTCTGTGAGAGGTCCATGCAAGGGGTAGAGTCAATAGTTTTCTTTGGCATCAGTGTCAGGTTTGGATTTATCTAAGTCTCAATAGGAAAATGAGATAGTGAATGTTTTGATGAGTCAGTAAAACCATAACTCATTTCCCCTTCCTTTATTACTCTGTAGGTCATGACTGATACATTTTAGTTGAGTGGTGCGGAGTAACTAACAGGCACTTAAGAAGCTAAACTATACAATATATCTGTTTAAGATATTAAAAACCACAACTAAACCTGCAAAAATATTTTTGAACATGAAAACAATATTAGTAGTTTGATGCCACAAAGAACAAATTTGACTTTAGTATTCCCCTCTTTAAAGGCACATTTGTTATGTTAGTTAAAGAGACTTTTTTTTGTTTAAAATAATGCTGTATGGGTTTAATCTGTGTAAAGTTGCTCCAGGTCAACTACGGATAATAATGATTCAACTGTCAGCTGGTGAGCAAATCAGAATCAAGCATACGTGCATCTTCTCCAATCACTGCTCATTTCCTGCTCTGGAGCAGAATGGGGGTATTTGACTACGTTTAACCTTTTTTGGGGTTGTACAAAAAAGTAAAATTAGGAGATTTGATTAAAAGTAAAATTGCCTAACAAAGATGTTTTACACTAGAATGCACATTTAAAGGGACACTAAACCCACATTTTTTCTTTTGTGATTGAGATAGAGCATGCAATTTTAAGCAACTTTCTAATTTACTCCTATTATCAACTTTTCTTCATTCTCTTGGTAACTTTATTTGAAAAACAAGAATGTAAGTTTAGATGCTGGCCCATTTTTGGTGAACAACCTGGGTTGTCCTTGCTGATTGGTGGATACATTCACCCACCAATAAACAAGTGCTCTCCAGAGTCTGAACCAAAAATTGGCTGACTCCTTAGCTTAGATGCCTTCTTTTTCA